>NW_012116377.1:5156067-5156319 GCF_000951035.1 Colobus angolensis palliatus
ATGTATTGGGGAAGGGGGGAAGAGGGAGAGATGCACTGGGGAAGGGGAGGGAAGAGGGGAGATGCACCGAGGAAGAGGGGAAGAGGGGAGATGTATTGGGGAAGGGGGGAAGAGGGCAGATGCACTGGGAAAGGGGGAAGAGGGGAGATGCATTGAGGAAGGGGGGAAGAGGGGAGATGCACTGAGGAAGGGGGGAAGAGGGGAGATGCACTGGGGAAGGGAGGAAGAGGGGAGATGCACTGGGGAAGGGGG
>NW_012116377.1:5156504-5307381 GCF_000951035.1 Colobus angolensis palliatus
AGAGGGGAGATGCACTGGGGAAGGGGGAAAGAGAGGAGATGCACTGGGGAAGGGGGGAAGAGGGGAGATGCACTAAGGAATGGGAGGAAGAGGGGAGATGCACTGAGAAAGGGGGGAAGAGGGGAGATGCACTGAGGAAGGGGGAAAGAGAGGAAATGCACTAAGGAAGCAGGGAAGGGGTGGAGGAGGTCTAGGCACCCTGCTATTCCTGCTCATCGGGCTCTCCTCCAGGGCTCTGCTGCCTTTGGAACCCTACCAAACATGGGTTCCTGGCAGCCCCTGAGACCCTGCTCTGCCCACCTGGCCGGGTCCTTCAGGGACCCTCCACATGATGGGGAGTTGTGTTGGGCAGGAGTCTCTTCTATCCAAAAATTCCATGAGGCTTCAGACAAAACACCAATTGTCCACTGGGGTGGGCACCAGGAAGACCAGTGTGCAGGAATTCTTGCATAGCCATGAAAAAGGTTGCTGGGCACAGTCACCTACAGATCAGAGATGACTGTCTGTCCATCTGATCCCTGCCCCTACCCCCTTGTGCCCAGGCTGGGCTTGGATTCCCAAGTGTCAGTAAGGCCCTTGCACACAGCATGGCTAGCGTTACCCGGAGTCCCATGGGAACACTGCTGCCCTGCCCAGCTCTCCTCACCCCTGTGGCACTCTGTACCCAGCTGAATCCCACCCACTCTGAGACCTCAGGGGTCTCCCGACCAGCTCACGACACCTGCTCTAGAGTCTCCAGGCAGACCAGGATGCTCCTCAAGCCCTGTAACCCGTTAGCATCTGTCCAGCGTGTGCCTATGAGCTCTGTTGTTTCCTGGATGTCTCCTCCGCTGGGCAGACAGCCCTGGATAGACAGGCTGGGTTTATTTTGCTCACCACTGATCCCCAGCACAGTGCCTGCCACATGGGGTGCACTCTGGGAGGAAGAGAATGATCTGGCTTTCTACCATGTGGCCCAGCAAAGGCCCCTGCCCATCCTTGGTGATGTTACAAACAAACCCTCGTGATTAACCTCCCAGTCACTGCAACAATGGAAAACCATAAAAGTGATAAGGGGCCTACCAGGGAGCTTCACCAGGGAGTTTTACGCTCCTCCTCCCAGCCACCCCATGTATTTGTCATCCCATAAAACTTTAAATGAATTACAGCAATGCTGGATTCTTCTGTTTTCTATACAACTGAGACTTTGTTTTTAATGACATCCCTGGGCTTTTTAGGGGGTAAGGAATCCTTAGGAGGTAAGCCAAGGGATCCAGCTCTGTTTTCAGGGCTGAGCCAGAAAAGCCATCACCGCCATGGAGTAGCGAACAGGACCTCACCTGTGGGCCCTGGACTTGAGTAAAGAGCCCAGGTGGGTCTGGGTCTTAAAGGAATGGATCCAAGGTGGACAGAAAGATCCCCACAATTCCAGGGCTACCCTGTCCTTCAGCCAGGTTTATGAAAGCCCAGCACTGGCCATATCCCTCCTATGTGTGGCTCCCACAGCTCCCACCCCTCAGGGCAGGCTGCTGGATGGGCACACAGGCCTGTGGCCATCTGGCTGGCTCCTGAGCACTCTTCGGCACTGCCCTCAGCACCCTATGCTTGGGCCAAGTCCAACTCATGGCCTAGATGCCTGATGGTGCCTCCCAGCCCTGTGCCTGGGCAGAGCTGGCTTCCTGACTGCCAGGCCCCTCCTTGTCCTTCCAGCCTTACTCCAGCTAGAGCAGGCCATGCTGCCCACCCACGTTGGCCCCCACAGTCCCCACCACTTAACCCCCACTTTACCTCCGACATTTGCTATGCAGCCATCCCTTTAGCTCCTGCCTCCTGTCCAGACTGAGAGCATCAGCGGGGGTGGGGGTGGGGGCTGGGTGGCACTAATCTCTTTCCTTAGCACAGAGGAGCATGCTCAGGAACGTCCATCAGACTCAACTGATGATCTCCTGCACCCCAGTGCAGCTGTGCAGGGGCAATATCACTTGGATTCACACCAGCAGCCTGTGGCTGCTGGCACCAGAGCATCAGCAAGGCCAGACAAGGGTGTGAACAGCAAGCTAAGGGCAGAGACAGGGGCCCCAGGGAAGCTGCCCAGCAGCTGAGCCTGGGCCTTACTCTCCCTCCGTTGGTGCTGAAGGGGGAAAGTTAAAGGCATTCAGGCCCATGACAGTAATGATAAGAAGAAATAGGGAAGAAGACAACAGAATGATCACTGTGACAGTGAGCCAGGAGGGTTAGAGGGGGGTGCCAAGGATCACATTGGGACTCAGTCACCAATTGAGCTGAGCTGCCACTGCGAGCCTCCTGAGACACAGGTTATCCCATTCCAAGCCCAAATCCCAGGGACTGAGGTGGCTGCAAAAGGGGGCTGCTAGGTCTGGGATGTATTTCCATATTCAACCTGCCACTATTTCTTGAGGTAGATCAAAGAAAAAAAGAATGCCATCTACATTGTCAATCCCTGTAAAATGGCGAGGCACTCTCACCTGACACGGTGCTGTGAGGCCTCAGTGGACACTGGATACAAGGCTTGGAGCCCCCACAAGGCCAGCCCCACCCCCTGAGGGGCAGTTCCCTACGTGCCACCAATATGGCATAAAAGCCCTTGTAATCCAAGGGATGTAAAGCAGTGGTGGCCCTAAGAACTGACTTTCTCTCTAGGTTTATTCTTTTGCTTATAATTTCTGTTTATTACAACTTTAGCCTTACGGACAAGAAACTACAACAGCCTTATGACATTCCATTGTTACCCTTATAACTTGCTGGAAGGGCAGGCATGCAATGGGCTTACAGCCCGCTCCTTGGTCCTGGGGTGTACCAGGGCATCTAATTTGCACCCCACACCCCATCCCATGGTCTGGACCTTGCCCACCTGCATTCTGACATCTGGCTGGCACATGTGGCTTGAGGCTTGGGCTCCTTCTACTCCACAAGATGGCTGTTAGACTGTGATTCTGTTTAGAGCCAGAATCACCCCTGCACTCACCTCCCACCCCACTTAGGCCTGCCCCACTTCTGTGGGTGCCCACTCTCAGCAGTGAGCATGCTGGACTCGGGGCCAGATTCACTGAGGTTGGAGCTGTGGCTCCAGCTCTGAGCTGTGGGCAAGTTCTGTAACTTCTAGACTTCAGTGTCTTCACCAGTAGACTGGGGATACCAGGCCCTAGCCACAGGGATTCTGTGAACATTGAAGGAGGCAGTATGTGCTCAGGGTCTCCCTGAGCCCTGGTAAGTACCAGGTCCTCAGTGAACTGTGGTGGCCCCCAGCCCTCATTCATGGTTCAAGCCTCAGCCTTTGGCTCCTTCCTCATGGGCGACATTCTCATAGCCCACGAGCCAACAGATCCCGGAGTTCGCCTCCCTCTCACCCACAGTCTCTTTCTGGTCACTGGGCCTCACTTCTTGCTCAGATACCCATAGCAGCCACCCCCTCCTCCATGTACTGCCAGGTCACTTCCTAGAGCCCAGGTCAGGCTAGGTCCTCAACGAAACCTGCCAGGGCTCCAGGTGCCCTGGTGCTCACTGCCCTAGCTGGTACTCACCCCTGGCCTTCCTCCTGCATCTGTGCAGTGCTCTCCAGAGCTCATGGTTGGTCTCCCAGCACACTTCCTGCCTCTGTCCTGCTGTTTATCTTTGTGGAATGTCCTCCTGCTCATCTTTCCCAGAACTCAGTCTTCAAGGCCCATCTCCCTTATTCCTTCCATTGGCTTTAATTCAACATGCTCATGTAGCACCTACTCCATGGCAGGCCATGTGCTGGCCTTGGGATGTGGGGGAAGCCATGCCCTTGCCCTCTGAACTCCAGACTCACTGGGGAGACAGATGTATAAAGTATATTTAGAATACAATGTGTTGAGTACTAAAAGGGAGCCAGCAGAGAGGAGGACATCTGAATTGGGTCTGGAATGACAATGACATACAAACGAGATTGGGAGAGAGGGGGACAACCTTGGGGGGGAATGGGAAAAGTGCAGAGAGGTGCCAGGACAGGCCTGAGGCAGAGTTCTTGATACCTCCTAGGAGAGCCCTGTGCAGGTGTACACAAGAAGATTGTCAGTACAGCACAGGGAATACTCAGAAAGATAGGGCAGCAGTCTGAAAGTCCATCAGTGGGGACATGGCAATGTGTGACATGAGGTGTCCACAATGACAAGCACACATTGGGGGCAGGCAGTGTGGGAGCTCTGTGTATAGTAATGAGGCAAGGTCTCTCAGAATCCATGTGGGGCATGGCCAGAAAGTGCAAACACTGCTCAGAATATGATGCCACACATTTACACAACGGTGCTGTGCATTTCTGTGAGCACAGTGCATAGAAAAGGGTTTGGAAGGATAAACCCAAAAGAATTAACACGATCTCCTCTAGATGGGAGGCCGGGATGGGGTGTGATGCAACAGACCTCCTTTTCCCTTAACTGAAAGGTTTCACTTTTGCTACAGGAAATTCATGAATTGGTTGTGTGATTAAAACTTAACTATTTAAGAACAAAAAGACAGATTTTCTAGTCAATTAAATGTAATAGAATCCAGTCAATCAGTTTACTCAATACAGACTGACAGTCTACTCTGAGGCAGACTCTGGGGGAGGCCAGCCCTGGGCTGAGAGGAGGAAACGGAGGGGTCAGGTGCTGGGAGGAAGAGAAGCACTTCTGAGTCACCTGGCTGGGTCTGTCACACTGCTGGTTTGAGTCTCGCCTTCCCCAGCAACACCTGAAAGCCACCACCATAGGATGAGGAGCCAGAATGCCCAACCCACATGAGAAAATCGAGGTGCCCCTTGCTGAGGTCACTGGCCCAAGATGGGGGACTCTCTTTTCCCTCCACCTACAGAAACAGCTGTACTACCTGCCAAGATGGGTGGGCAAAAGAGATGGTGGGAGTCTTTCAGTTCTCCACAAAATAAAAAGGGCAAAGCAGTAAAGTGTGAGGTGCAATCTAAGCTTCACGCAGTGGCTGGCCCAGCAGCCAGAGAGCAGGAGGACACCCCAGGCTGGGCCCAGGAGCCAGGCACTCTGAAGACACCAATATGTTTTGTACTAAACTTGAGGGTGCCAGCCCTAACTCTGAGGTGCCTGGGGGCAAGCATCTGTTCCTCACTGCAGTTGTCCGAAGACAATGACAAACCCCTCATGCTTCTATCCCTCAACACCCCCTCCAGATCCTCCCCCAGCACCACTCAAGATCACACTGGTCCAGCCTTTCTGGAATGCTCTCATCATTTCTACATTTCTTGTCTAAGAATTTCACCTCTAGAAAACTCTCCAAAAGTCAAAGGTGGATCACTGAAATATTCACCTTAGTATGATAAAATATTCACCTTATTTAGGATAGCTGAAAGATGGAGACAATCTAGTTGCCCAACAATAGAGGAATGGCTAAATAAAACAGCAGGCAAGGTGTTACATAATAAAATAAATGAAGCACTTTTATGAGCACGGAAAATGCTTTCTCTGTAATATTGAACCAATAATCAAGGTATAAAAATGTATTTAAAATAGAGTCTTAACTATAGTTAAGGGGGAGGTTTTTTCTCAGTTTCTTTATACTCCACAAAAATGTCCAAAGTAATCATACATTGCTTTGATACATGAAGAAAAGGTTCAAAAAGAAATACCTAAACTAAAAGAGAAAGACCATCCCACCAGGTTGTAGCTCGATGTTGTGCCTGGCTCCTGAGGCTGCAGACTCCTAGGAATTCCTCCCCATGCAAACATCCTTCCTGGAGAGCCTGCTGCAGAACAGGCCTTCTACAGGGCACCTGAGACCACTCTCTCCAACCCTCACCACCACCTGACACCTGAGGAAATCGAGAGTCAGTAGCCTGCCCAAGGCCCCTCAGCTGGTAAATGGTGAAACCCGGACTCAAGCCCAGCAAGGCCTGACTGAAGTGGGAGCTCATTTGGCCACAGCACTGGCTGGGCCTGAGGCACAGACGCTTGAGTCCAAATCTGGAGCAAAGTGAGGAAGCTGTCACAAAAGACAACTTGGATGTCCTCAGCAAGGCTCAAGAGGGGGATCACTCCCCCCTTCCCCCTTCCCCAGGAACAAAAGCCTGGCTGAGTCTGCAGAGACTGTATGGCACGGGCAGCAGTGACAGCTCTGGGCCCCAGGCTCATCTGGGATGATGCGTCCCACCTTCAGGCAGAGAGTAGGTCAGCGAGGGATGCTGGGGGCCTGCCCTGCCTGTGTGAAGAACAAGTGCATGGACTGGCCGTTATCTCTCTTTGTTATGAAGCTTCTTTCTAACCATGAAATAGAGGTCAAGGTACAGTCTGTCTGGGACGGAGAGACAGTCTTGAGTTTGAAGTCTGGAAACAGCAACAGGAAGGTCACCCTGTGCTAAGGATGTTTTTCTTCTATTTTTCTATTTCTTCTTCTTCATTTTCGAAGTTTAGCCTTTAGTATTAGCATATTTAAAACTTAAAGGAAATATTCAATGTCTCCATTTTAAACTCAAAAAATCACCTGGTATTAACTGCACCAAACAGAATTGAGGGCCTGGTACAGCCAGACCATGCAAAGCCCCAGGCCTACAGCTGTGCCCCACAGACAGGCAGAGCAGCTGGTAGAAAGTGCACTCTTCTGTCATGCAGGATGGAATGGGTTGGAAGTTGGCTATCAGAAAATAAAAGAGCAACCAACTTTCCCCTCTTGGATCTCTTTCCCTCTTCCCTGGGATCTCTCAGGGAAAGCACTTATCAACTCCATGGAGTAAGGCACCCACTGAACCACATGAAATCTGTATTTTCCATGGGACCTGGAATCCTTGAGTGCAAACAGTGTGCTGACATCCCAATACATGGAGGGCCAGGAAGTCCTAAAAGACAGCATGATGTGTTTCTCTTTCCCACAGAGAAGCCCCCCATTCCATGGCAGAGAAGAAAAAATCCCTGAAGCTAACTGCTAGAAGCACAGAAATTCTTCGAAATACCAAGTTTTAGACTTTAAGATTCATGGAAACTTTGCATTCTATGCCATAATAGATTCATGTTTGTTTTAACATAAAAGTGGAGTTTGGAATTAACTGCCCTTGGGAAAACTGACACTGTAGAAAACTCATCTGCTGGCCCTTCGGCATTCAGTCCTGGGCACATGATAGCATTCACCCCACTCCCAGCCCCAGAACAAAAAGAATGCAAGGTGAGGATGAATTCAGCTGAAGGAACCAAGGCCGTGAGAGGTCTGTGTCCATGGCTACACATGCCTCCTTCCTCAGAGGGCATGGAGGCCAGTGGAGAGCCCACTGCCCCTTCAACAGTCTGGTTTCTGCAGCAAGCCTCTGAAGCACGGAGGGAGGCGCTGAGACTCAGAGATACACCCATACCTTCTGATCCTGCATCTTCACTCTGCTGAAGGAACACCAGGCTGCTCCAACACAGGCTGACCCTACTGAGAGAATGGGCTGGCATTCAACATGGCAGCTACTCAAGTGATTTTCCAGGGTCATGTTTACTCTCCATGATCTGCCCTGGGGGCTGGCTCCTTCAGGGGAGGAAGTGCTGCAGCTCTGGAATGAATCATGCTGGCTGGTTCTACTGCCTCCTGGCCAGCCAACTTTGGGCTCTTCACCCCTGAGTCTCAGCTTCCTTGTTAGTAAAAAGGGGATAATAACACCTGTGGGGCTATGGCGAGAAGTCAAGGCCAAGCACAGCACCTAACACTCAGGTAAGAGTAATTCTTGTTAGGATGGACAGAGTGAAATTAAAAGACTAGGGCTGGGAGGGCAGGGAAGCACTGCACCTGTGAGGTGAGGTGCACTGTTTCCAGCACTTCAAATAACAAAGGTCAGTTCTGGGCCAGAGCCAACAGAATGGCATGGGCTCCACCACAGCCCAAGGAGGCTCCCTTCGTTCCACTGTGTCTGACCCTCAAGGAATCTGCCTGGAGAAGATGGCTCCAAGAACTTGGGTGACCAGAGGGACTCAAAGGGAGGCTCAGCTTCTGCCAGCAGTTCCCGAACCATTTCCTGTATGCAAGAGATCCCTCCAAAGGTACAAGCAAAGCTCAGGACTGACAAGTGTTTTCCTGGTTATCTGGAGAGATTTAGCTAACTAAGTGTGTGAACTACCCCTAAGTGCAGAAATCAATATACACCACTTATGTGACAGCTCTTCCCAAAAGCTGTCATGCGTTTAAAAGTCATTACCCTGAGGTTGGGGTGTCAACATTAAATATCTTAAAACTTTATCAGTTGTAGCTAAGGTTAATGGAAATACTTTAAACATATTAAGCAAATACTCTGAATGGGAAAATGCAAGGAAATACTCTGCCCCGGGGCGGGGGGGTGGAGTGGAAAAGCAGCCCCCATCAACCCGCAGAGTCAGAGGATACTTCTCATCAAAGTGACAGCTGATGTCAGCCAAGCAAAGAAAGACCGGAGGACCAGCAGAGGCAAAGGTGGGGGCGGGATGGCAGTGAGGTCCAAACCACCCCTGCGCTTCGGGCTGCAGACCTCAGCTCTCCCACAGCTCCCACTGCCCCTGTGGCACCTCCTGCCCAGATTCAAAGCCTTAAAGGGCCCAGGGAAGGTGACCAACCATTAAGGACCACTCTGAGTCTCTGCCCCATCAGCTCAGCTGCTATTCTCATGTCTGAATGGCTCACGATCTCACATGTTCTGGCAATGCATTAACAGATGGGACTTTTGGCCAAGGTGGGCCCATTCAGGCCACGGATGCCACAGGAAGCTGATGAATGACCTTTAGAGTCTTTAGGTTCTCAAGGCCCAAGAATAAAGCCTCGACACCCCACCAGCTGTCAGCCTTGCTTCCTTTGGAAGCAACACTTTCCCTGGAGGGAGTTGGTGACAATTGTGATGATCGTGATGATGATGTCAGGAGCAGTAATGACAGCTGCTAACACTGACTGAGCACTTGCCCCATGTGGGCACCACACTGAGGGGCTCCCAGGTAGGGACACGGTCCCTCCACAAGCTGTAAGGCGCAGCCATGCTGGCTTCAGTCACTTGTCTGCTGTCACCCAGCCAGCAGGTGGCAGAGCTGGGATTTGAACCTGGACCGGCCGTCATGGCAACAGCCCCAGGAGAGAAGAATGCAAGCTCCTTCCTTGACACATGTGCCCCAAGCTGGGCACTGAGGATTCTCAATTCATGGGGAAACTGCTCCTGCTACAGAGGGGTTCCAGCCTGGGGAAAGGCAAAGTAGCCCTAGAGTACCAGGATGGAAACTCAGTGAGGGGACAGAGGGGAGCGGTGCTGCTGTGTGAACGAGCACTGCTGCCCCCTCCCCCCATGCTGGCCCTCACTCACTGCCAATCTGGACGTCCTCAGTTCCCGGCTCACTGCCTCGGGAGGCTCTCCGGCCTCCTCTAAATCCCTGCTGTCTTCTCACAGAGGCTGTTCCTCAGGGCAGCCTCACCACTTGTAGTGACAGGGCCCACTGTTGTTTAAAGTCTGTCTTCCACATGGCACTGGACATTCCATCAGGGCAAGGACGGGCCACCAGTGCAGACCCAGCAGGTAGCCCAGTGCTGGCACCTTATCTTACTGAATGGAATACATGCTCCTGGGAAGGCCCTCCCTGGGTGGAAGGCGGACAGGGGGCACAGTAGGCAGGGGAAAGCCAGTGCAGGGACAGGCGGGGGCCCATAGTGAAAGGCTAGGAGTACCATGGCCTGGGCAGGCAGCAGGGGCCTCTCCGGCCTGTCAGGACAGTGTCCTAGCTAGCAGGATGCACCCCGTGTGGTCTGCCCAGAGACTGTCCTGGGGGAGTGAAGCCTGGGACGGAGGCCTGAACAGGAAGGCAGAGGGACACATCACAGAGTCCTTGCCTGGGTTCTTACCCCTCTCCACCCACTGTGACTGCCTCCTGAGGGCCAGCTCATGGAGGCAGAACTTGGCAGCAGCTGAGGCAGCTCTTCTTCCCTCTCAGAAAATGTGAGTCCAGCACATGACAGCAATTATAAATCCATAAACACACAAGCAGAAAGCCAGTTCCAAGCCAGCTCTGCCAGGGTCACAGCTCAGCTCCTTGCCCCAACCCATCCCGGGAGCACAGCTCTCTCCCACAGAGTTTCCCACCCATCTCCCACCTTGGCCTGCCTGACCCTGCCTCTCCCAATCTCTCTGAAGCTCCACTGCCTCTTAGAAGCCTTCCAAGGCTACTTGGTACCCCCAGGGCCTCCCATGCCCATTTGTGCCATCCCTGCCTTTGTCACCACCTCCACTCAGGCCATCAGCACTGGGCAGTGTTCTATAAGCTCACATGGATTAACCTACTGAATTATCACAGCAAGCCTAAGAGGTAGGTCCCGTTATGTCCTGCATTGTACAGGTGACCAAACTGGGGCCCAGAGGTTGGGTGAACAGCCAGAGGCCACTAGTCCAGCAGTGACAGAATGGTGCATGAGCCCAGGAAGCTCCCGTCCGGGAGTCTGCAAACCTCCCATCTTCCTCATAGGGCCAAGCCAGTTCTAACACTTACACAGGTGGAGTGGCTACCGCCTCACTTGTTTGTCCTACAGGGACCTCCTCGAGAAAATGGTCACTCTATTTCATCTTTGCATCTGCCACACCCAGAAGGGGGCCTGGTACGCTGCCAGTGCTAACAACAGTTCAGGAAATCAATGAGCAATTGATGGCAAGCAACCTTTTCTCCTCATAACACAGTGGTTAGGAAGGCAGGTTTTCCAGTCAGACTTCTTGGGTTCAAATCCTTCATATTAGCTATGTGACCCCAGGCCAGGGATGTCACCTAAGTTCCCTTAAATGGAAAATGTACCTAACTCATTGGGCATTTGTGAGTTTACATTGAGATAATCCAGGTGAAACGATTAGCATGGTATCTTTAAAAATTAGAAGTTGTCCAATATAAATTAGTGATTAAAACCACTACTACTATTATTTTATCATCAATAAAATGGAGATGAGCATCCCAACTTCATTTGGATTATGGTGACAATGAAAGTAAAAGAGATAAGCTGTGTGCTGCACTGGCATCAAGAAAAAACTCAGAGGAGTGGTGCTCTGCCCCAGTGCCCTTGAAGCCTACAGGCCAGGGGCAACAAGCTCTCCTGTAGAAGGTGACAGTAAGCAGTTTAGGCTTTGGAGGCCACAGAGCCTCTGTTGCAACTATTTGACTCTGCCATTGCAGCGCTTTATTTATCAAAACAGGTGGCAGGCTGCAGTGTGCTGACTTCTGCTGTGCACCGAGGCAGGACCCTGTAAACAGTGTCCTATGTACAGAACACTGACCTACCCCTGTTGAAGCCAGACACCCAGCCAATCAGCAGGGCCAAACCTGTGCTGCCAGCAGCAGGTACTGTGCACATGCTGGGGGCCAGCAGCAGAGCTGATAGTGTCTGCAGAGCAGGCCTGTAAGAGGGGCTACTCCCTTGGCAGCCATTTCCTGAGCACCTATTATGTTCTGGGCACACAGGACAGAATGAGACACCATCCCTGCATTTGAGAGGATGGCAGCACAGTGCGGGGACAGCCACATAAACAGAATATGGTGTGGCATTCAGATGGTCTCCTCCTCTGTGACCTGGACGTAAGAATAGTGCCCACAGCTTGTAAGGCAGAGAGAGGAGTGCACGGAAATCCCTGGTTGGTCACTGGTGTGCTTATTATGCTGACCTGTTTCCTAGGAGGCAGAAGGCGAGGGGCAAGCCACTTGAGATGACTTTCAGAAGCTTAAGGGCATACGCTTTGTGCAAAGTCTGTTTAGGGTAGAACCTGTAACACACAGGCCAACGTGAGTCACGTTATATCGCAAATAAAAATCGGCCCATGAATATACATAATCCCCCAGGTAATTCTCTCAATCTCAGAACGGTAATGGAGCCACCCTCGCTCACTGAGGCATGAATATTTACCGTCCTCTGGCTTTACTGCTCTCGATCTGGCTTCAATTTTGCAAATTAAAATGAAGGCTGTGTGGATAGAGAGATTACAGGAGAGCCTCTGAAGCTTGCTGTGCCCTGGTGAGGCAGCAGGCAGGGTAAGCTGGCTCCTGCCCGCTGGCCTGCTACTTCTGCCTTGAGGGTCAGGAGCCACAGAAAATGGGACAAGGGGTTAGAGGGGGGTCAGGACCTCGGAAAAACACAGTGGGGAAAGGAATGGCACTTAACATGAAACCCGTTCCAGGCGGGACAGGTGTGAAAATCCCTAGGCTTTCTCTTTCTGATGATTGAGAAGAATTCCCAAGTAGCCAAAAGGGCAGAAACTTCATGTGTTGCACCCTGTCTGAACCTAGATTCAGACCCTGTCCAGGATTTGCACATGGGCAAGTCATTTCTCCTCTCTGGGCCTCTGAGTCTTCATGGTACAATGAGGTAAGAACCGCCTTACTCCCATTGGTGATGTGAGGATAAGGAGCTGCTGTACATGCAGGTGCCTGGCCCAGGTGCTCCCTCAGTGGCAGAGCCAGGTATCAACCGCTGCTCGTCTATACATCTGCCATCTGTTACCTGTTGGTACACGACCACTCAGGAAGAGGAGTGGGATACTGTCTGTGACACTCCAGGCAAGACCAGAATGGCTTGCCAGGGGCAGCTATGCTGGCAAACAGGTGATGTCAACTTTGTTACAAAGGGAGCTGCTTGTAACCAGGGCCACCGGGGACAGCAGTCCGCAGTCTCCCTGGATTTACAAATGGCTGTGGAGTGGTGAGGGAGGGGCCCGCCATTTCTAACTGGGTCTCTGCCATTAATTAGAAGGAGAGAGAACTAAGCATCCTGTACCTTCTGCTGTCCTGGGAGGAGGGTGCAGGGAGAAGAGCATCAAGTGCTGGAGCAGGAATGGGTGGGACAGGGAGCTAATGGCTGCTAGCTGCTGGCAGACCAGGACATCTGTCCCCACCGTACAACCTGGCTCCCTGGAAACCAAAAGCCAGAGACGGGAAAGAGTCACTCAGTCCACCTTGGTTAAAAAACCAACTGGAACACAGTCTATGAGAAAGTTGTCCCAGCAAACCTTTGCAAAGGACGGCACTTGCCACTAGTTGAGCAACAACTATGTTCCTGTCATTGGCTGAACCCTTGCTAACCCTCATTGCCTCACAGCAGTCTATCACAGGAGGGCACCATGCCAGCTTCATGCAGTCTCACCGCCAGCAAGTGCTGGGCCAGGGCGGGCGGACCGCCTGGCTCTCCCCACTGTGCCAGATGGGCTCCTGTCCATGGAGCCTGTTGTATGCCCTGCACTATGCCATGTCTAGAGAAACAGGGGACCAGGCACAACTCCACCCTGCCTCTGCCTGGAGCGCACAGTCACCTAACAACCAGTTCCCATGGCCTACGTGGCATGGGCTGCCCCAGTGTGGCAAGGAGGACGGGGGAACTCTGAGAAAGGAACCACGGTTACCACCTGGCAGGGAACTGGGAGGAAACCTCACAGAGGAGAGGACATCTGTGCCGGGCCTGTGGATGGATGGAGCAGCTCGAGCAGAAGGCTGAAGGGGACACAGGCCCTGAGGCCTGCAGAGGTCCCAACTGGTCAGCAGCCAGTGACAGTAGGGTGCATGAGCACAAATGGCTGCAGCTGAGGCAGGAACCAGGCAGTGCAAAGCCCGAGGGTCAGGCCAAGGAGCTGGAACTCTTCTCTGCCGGCAGATGAATACCATGAGATGCCACACAGGGGTGAGGATTGATGAAGTGAAAAGGTCAGAATGACGCCAGTAGTAGCCTGGGTGGAGAGAGGACTGATGGGGAAAAAGACTCTGGGCACAGAGCAAATTGGGGCAAACTGCAATGGCAGGAAGAGGGTGCCAGCCCCAGAGGGGCCCTTGCTGATCCCTGAGCATGTCCACAGTTCCTACAGTGTGCCTGGCAAGCAGCAGCACCAAGCACACACTGAGGGAAGGAAAGGCCAGAGTGAGCGTCTGAGCTCCAGCAGCAGGGCAGAGAACAGGCCAGGCTTACAAGTCTGGGGACAAACTGCACATGAGCACACCATGTGTATGAAGGAAGAAAACGCATGGTTTCTCCTGGCCTGGCAGCAGACAGCCACTGACCTCCTGGGAATGTTGGCTCTTGTCCCCCGGCCAGCGGCACGCACTGCTTCTGCGGGGCCCTTGCTGCCCTATCAAGGCCTGGTACCAAAGGGTTACTAGCTCTGCTTGGAAAACTCTAACCCCCAGCCTGCCAGAACGTCTTCTATTTTTCTTTCTGCTTTCTTTAAGACCCCAGATGTGCTCTTGCACATCAAAAGAGAGCAACTTATAAAGTTAAACTAAATCAAGGGCTTTTGTTCTGAGGCATCGTGGCTGAACTAATTATTCCTGTATGTTGTTTAATGAAATAGTGGTGCCATATATTAAACCAGTTAACAGGATGAGCACATGAGTTACAAGGAAGGTCGGGGCTGGGATTATAAATTTAACTTTTTCTTAAGAAGAGATGAAACAAACCACTCAACTCCCTGCTGTCGTATGTCATGGGAGGGAAAAATGATGGCACTGAGCAGCACAGAGGGAGGGCTGTGCCCTGGTTCACAGTGCTGGCGGCACCGAGCTGGGCGGTAACTCCAGGCTGCTGGCTCACCGCCCCAGGTCCTCTGTGCTGAGCTCCAGGCAGGCTCAGGGCTCGCTCCTCATCCCCCGTGTGCCCTTGGTCCCCAGACCTTCAGCCCACGTGATAGTCCTCCGGAAATTCAGAAACAGCCCTAAATCACGTCATACATGCTGAGATGCTGTGCAGCACACTTTTCCATAGCCAAAAACACTGGAAACCACATGCCTGTCGATCACAAGAGGATGGGGTAAGAGTGCAGGAGCGCGTTTCTGTGGACCAGGACGCAGTGAATGAAGAGAGGGGGAGAGCGGTAGGTATCGGCATGAGACGGTTCCACTACATGCTAAGTGAAAACACTGACATAACAAACAGTGCCCATGAGAGAAGCCTGTTGTGCTTTTTATTCCTAAGTGTGTATATTAGGGTGTGGTATATTTGTGTGCATTATAAAAGGGTGAAAGGACACAGAGCATGCTCTTAACACTGGCTTTCTCTGGGAAGTAGAATTTTAGGAAACTTTAACTTTACCTGATAGTGAATTAATTATTCACAGCAAGCATGTATTTCTATTATGACTGAATAAAGCAATAAATAAATATCATACTCTTTGAAAAATAAATCCACAAACAAGCAGCAATACCTCTGCACCACAGACTAGAATTAGAAGGGTGATCAAAAAGGACTTGGTCTTTTATGGCAGTGAATAAAGTATCACAATAAAAATATATTTCATTTTTTTGCATATATATACTTGCATAATATATATAATACTTGCATAATAATTAAGGAAACATTTAATATTATGCAACCAATAAAATGGCAACAAGCTAAGAGCTTTCAAAGATATGAGGACATATGAAACAGTGGTACCAGAATGCATCAGAAATAGTGACATTATATTTAGTAACAATCAAACATGGTGATCTCCACTATACAAATATATAACATATAATATAAGAAGGTGAAATAAAGGAAATTCATATAAAAGTTATCACTAGAATTACAGCCAATTTCTTTCCTTATAAACCCTGCCAAGGTGACACCACTGACCTTGATGAGTATGCAGGTTTCAAGAAATGGAGCCTCACCTTCCACACCACTGACAGTGTGTAGGGACTTCAGGCCCAAGGACAGCTTCTGACAAATAGCTAATTGGCTACAACACAAAGTATCAACGGTAGACTCCCTCCCTCGCTCCTGGGCCTCCCCAGGAGCTCAGGCCCTGGCTTCTGGCAGAGGTCATAGCAGCCTCAGCATGGCCCTCAGGCACAGACTCTGCTCAATACACCTTACTGGCCATGTGGCCCTAAGCAAGGGCCTTACTCTCTCTGAGCCTCCATTTCCTGAGTATAAAGGCATGGAGAGTCCTACTGCCCATGATTACAAGCAAACTCAACTGCGGTCATCAATTCAAAGATCCTGGCCCACAGAGAGGGCTCAGTAGTCATTTTATTTTTCTGCTGATAATAATAGTGATATCTGACATGCATGGAGCACGTACCACATACCTCACCCTGGGCCTAAGTGCTTTACATGCATTAACCCATTAATCTCCACTACCAATGAGGTAGGTACTCTTATTATCCCCTACTTTACTGCTGAGAAAAGTGCCAGCAGACATAAATATCTTACCCCAAGTCACATAGCTAGGAAGTGGTAGCATTGAGAAGTCTGGCTTCACAACCCATCCATAATACACCATACTATATTGCCTCTTTGATGTAAGTGTGGGCTCCTGTGTGTGTGTCAGAGAGAGACATCAGCTTCTCAAAGGCACACTAGAAAGCAGCCCTGAAGGGTAGGTGGTGTGGATGTTGATGGCTCCAGGCGACCCCCACTCCTGCCTTCTCAGCCACAGGTCTGCCCCAGGACTAAACTCCAGAGCTACACATTTGTGCACAGCACTGCTCAGCTCTTCCAAATCCCACTGGAGCCCAGGTTATCAACCAGGGTTGATTCCCCCACTTCTGGGAAAGTTGGCAATGTCTGGACCTGGACACATTTTTGGTGGTCACATGGCAGGTAGGGTGTTAATGACATCTACTGGGTACAGCCAGGGATGTTTCTAAACATCCTACAATGCCTTCATAGCAAAAAATTATCAGGTAGAAAAATGTCAACAGGCTGGGTGCGAAGGCTGATGCCTGTAATATCAGCACTTTGGGAGGTCCAGGTGGAGGGATCACTTGAGTTTAGGAGTTCAAGACCAGCCTGGCCAACATGGCAAAACCCTTTCTCTACAAAAATGACAAAAATGAGCCAGGTGTGGTGGTGCACACCTGTAATCCCAGCTACTCAGGAGGCTGAGGCACAAGAATAGCTTGAACCTGGGAGGCGGAGGTTGCAGTGAGCAGAGATCGCACCATGGCACTCCAGCCTGGGTGACAGAGTGAGATTCTGTCTCAAAAAATAAAATAAAATAAATATAAATAAAATAATAAAATAAAATAAAATGTCAACAATGTTGAGCTTCAGAAATCTTGTACCAGAGGGAAAAAAGAAAGAGTTCCTTATTTGCTAAACATTTTCTGGATAACTCCCTAAAAACTGCTCTCAAGGACACTGAGCCATTGAAACCTCAAAGCAGACAGGATGCACACAGCTGTTCTTACCAACAGTTGGTTAACATGCTCACCAAACAACTACTCTATGCCTCAGTGGGAGGGAGAGAGAGCAGCATGTCCTTATGGTAGATTCCTAGGCAGAGGCTAAACAGACATCCACACGTACAGATGTAGAATCACCTTGCATCTAGAGTGGAGGAGAGAAAAGCAAGGGGTAGTACACTGGGTAAGGCCTGGTGTAAGAAAGAAGGGGAGATGCATAAGCTCCCACATGCAGAGGTGTCACCAGAATGGCAGCAGCAGTGGCTGCCTAGGGGGAAGAGACCAGGGACCCAAGACAGGGGGGTGTCAGGGAGACTTAACTCTAATCACTGCATAACTTCGGAATCTTTTGCCTTTTGAACCATCTGCCAGTATTACCTTTTCAAAGTAAACTAACAAAAATGTGCTACATTCATATACGTCCACATGAGGGACCTTCTCACACAGCATCTCATGAGAGCCTGGGAACAGTTCTCTGCTATGCTCATGAGGATGCCCCGGTTACAAGTGCTCTGTTAAAAACGGAGACGCCAAGAACCTGACTTGCCAAAGCCCCATTACCAGGCAGCGGTGAAGTTAGGTTCCCAAAGTGGACCTCCTCATGCCTAGTCCTGGGTATGGCATCCATAGACTCTGGGAGTGGAAGACCTACCTGCCAGACCTGGCTGGCTGACCACCTAGCTTAGATGGTGACAGGGATGCCTGGGCTCTGAAGATGCAGCCTAGTCACTAACTGAACATGAGCGCAACCCTGTTGCCAGGAGGATAAATCCTTCCTTGCATCTCCATTTTGCCCTGTCCTTGGCTTTCACAAATGGTTACCCAGACAACTGCCCTTTTCCTGGACTCCCCCAGTTGGATGTTGGCAGGAGACATCAATTTCTCTTTGAGGGAGAGACACACTATCAACTGGCTGGGAGGGCCAGGATGTAGCCTTTCCCAAGAGCTGGCAGGAATAGGAAAAACCAGTTTCTACCCAGATGCTACAACATTCCAGGTGCTTCCCACGGTCATCCTCGTCACAATGCTGTGGCATGGAAATAACTTACAGACAAGGGGGCTGAGATCTACAGGGGCTACTTGACTTGACCAAGTTCACACGGCCAAGAAATGGTAACCCTAGACTTTAACCAAGGGCTGTATGAGCCCAAAGTTAATACTCACCCTCAAACCAGACCATCTTCCCAGGGAACTATTTCTTTCCAGAGGTTTAGAATTTTCTATATATGGTAGTGCAGAAAAACTGTCTTCTGGGTACTCTTTTACTAAAAGATACAGCTAAATGGTTAAGGAAAAGAAAAGGGAAGAGAAAAGAAAAATTGCAAGGGGCCTTCTCCCTCCTCCCCACAGCCTGGCCCTGGTCCCTTCACCAATCTAGCTAGAGGAAGCCACACCTGCTATACCCCTGCCTGTCATCTGTACCTTGACAAGTGGGTCAGGACACAGGGCCTGCCACAAGGATGGTGGCCCACCCATCTCTCAACTGTTTCTCATTAGCTGGAACATTCCGCTTTTCAACAACCATGGACGCCTCTGTCCTTCCTTGGAGGGTGAAGGCGGAGCCTCTTCTAAACACTGGTATTCTGAACCCTGGTGGGTGCTCACACCAAACAAAGGCTCCCCTATTCCAGCGCAGTCTGGTGACACAAAGGTGGTGGGATCCTGCTACTCCATCCTCTGCGCAAGGAAGTAGCCAGTAGTTGGACAGGGCCAAAACTCCAGGAGAGACAGCTGGCCTAGGTCCAGGTGCTTGGGGCAGCCGGGGGGACCCCGCCTGTCTGAGGCCCAGCACTGTCCACTTCTGTTTAACTCAGGAGCTCTGGTTTTCTCATCTCAGAGAGAGACGATAATAGTCCCTACTTCACAGGGTTGTCTAGGGTTAAATCAGAAGAAAAGGCACGTAAAATGCTTGGCTTTGCATCTGCCACATAGTGGGGTCTTTCCCCTTCTCAAGTTCTGGCTCAGAATCTTCTCAACATGAAACTCTTGATGGTACAGCCAATCCATCAGAGGTGGAAATGGGATGAAGCTTTTCTTATCCTTCACGTGAATTCAGGGACAAATCAACATTGATGAGCACTGACTGAGGGCCAGGCACGGTACTAGGTGCTGGGGATTCCAACACAGAGAGGTTGGGAGCCTTCTCTTAAGCAGTACAGAGTCAAGCGGGAAGAGGGGTGACCGGGCTATAAGGAGCAGAGCCCAACTCCATCCTCAGGACAGATGCAGCTCCCAGGAAGAGGCAGGACGTAAGAGCTGGATTTTGAAGGATTTCTAAGAGTGTTTCAAACGGTCAGGGCTGGAAAGGGCGTCCCTTGCTAAACAACAAGGAACACTCCTGAGTGCCCACTCCAAGCACATGAATAGTCAATGTATGCTCAGAAGCACTCTGAAAAGAGATGGAGGCACAGAAAGGTGAAGTCCTTGGCCCCAGGTCACAAAAGAAAGAGTGCTATCGAAGCCTGAAGGGACAAGGCAGCTGCTGGACAGGGAACCAAGCTAGCTCCGTGGACCTGAAGCTCCCCATGCCATGGCTGCAGAGGAAGACAGGCTGCCAGCTACACACTTGAGGTTTGGAGCTTGTACCCTATGGGACCATGCAGGCTTTCAGTGGGATGTAGAGGGCTAGCCCCATTAGCTGGCACTCAGAACACAACTGTGGAGCTAAAATTCTTTCCTCCTTCCCTACAGGAATCTGGTTTCCAAATCTTTAACATGTTCATGCTTCTTCTGACTACCTTTCAAATTCTCTCCTCTGTAGTAAAATGGCAGACCCAGAATGGGGCTCAGCGTTACCGAAGAGGAAGGTGAATGCTGTGAAAGGAAAATTAGTTACACTTCACTTGGGTCCACAGTTGAAAACTGCGGAAAGGTCAAAGTTCTGTAAAAATAACTACATCTTCAATGAACGAGGAGACCATGCAATTAGAGGGAATTCATGGTTAGTCCTTTTCTAAAACACATTGGTCTAAATCTGAATTTTAATTTTAAAAATTTTCTTAGAGGGATATCACCTGCATTAACTTTTTTTACTTTTCCAGTTCATTCATATTGTTGTGTAGCTTGTTTCCTCACCTACACTCCTTTTAAGTAAAACCAAACAGTTTTATCAAGTGAGCCTTTCCCCACACAGAATGTTGCATCAATAGAAGGCCTCCCCAGCCACTGCCACTGTAATAGTCACCTGTAGCCAGTACTGCTGAGACCAGCTGAGGGGCAGAGGCCTCCAGACCTGCTTGCCAGGTGGGCAGGGTACGGTAGCGGAGCACAGGGGCCTGACCTCCAGAGCCTGAGCTCTACTGCAGGTTTCCAAACTTAGGTGGCAATGCAGTGCATTAGAAAAGACCAATGGTTTTTAAGTGAAAAGGAAGAGAAAAAATTGGAGTAGAATGCAATGCAGTGGAAGTCAGGAGGTAAAGATACTGTTTTGTAAAGCCTTTCACTTTCTCCACCTGAATGTGCATTGGGTCATGATATAGTCTATCTGTACACTGGATTATGAGGAAAAGGTTGGAAAACAGTTTTGTTGTGTACCTACAAAGAAAACAGCAGCATGACTCTCTCTGTGGGCCTCCTGTAAGTGTGGGAGACTGGGGGAGAGGCACAAGGCCACTGGCACGAGGTTGCTAAGAGGCAATCTCTTGGCTGTGATCTTGTACAATTTTACAAACTCTCAAGAAGCCAAACTGAAAGAGCGAGTAGAAGCCACAACCCCCAGGAGTCAAGATTACAGGGCAGGAGCAGTCCTGCCAGTGGTCTCCAGGGCAGGCCTAGCACCTGCAAGCACAGGCGGAGCTGTCAGAGCTGAAAGACGCAGGAGATGGTTGTATGCGGCCCCTTGCTGCCAGAGGGAAAGGAGAGAAAAAGAAATTCCTGTGACTTTCTCCCTAACCTTAATTAAATACACAACTATGGTGAGTTCTAATTTCCTAACCTTGCCAAAAGGCTCATCACTAAGCCACAGGAAGATTCTCGGCAGTGCCTCAGATGGTCTAAAAATGCTGTGGCCAAAGGGCACCCAGATGCTAATGGTGACACCTGCTTTTCTCCCTGAAAAGCACAGATACCGCACCTGCCTTTGGTTCTGTTATGACTTCATTAAGCTGCACAAGGTGTATGTGACTGGAAAAGCAACTGTTCCTTTGTTTTGTTTTTCGATTTCCTTCTCCAAATGTGTCTATTTTAAATGGGTCAATGGATGTTAATGCTAGGAAAAGCTGACATTTGAACAAGATCGCAGAATGTGGCATCTAGCACCTCAGTAGGCCAAGCCAGGCTAGGTCAGGAGAGTGGGGAACTCTGAGGCCCCAGAATGGGTGCCAAGCATTGGTGTGTCCAGGTCCTTCCTGTGAAGCACCTCTGCCCTTCTTGAGTAGAGAAGGGTTTCCAGAAGCTCCATACCTGAAGGAGTAGGGGTTTCTCTGGCTGGGCACAAAACTCCCAAGTGATTCTGACTTATGTCTCACTCCCTAGGCATTAGCCTTTCTCGGCTTGCTTCCACCCTCTGCCAGCATCCTCTAATTTGAATCTTCACAGCTAAAGTCACCATGACCTATGGCCAGAACCGATGGTCTTTTACTTACTGGTGTTATGATCCTGAGCAAGTTTCTCCTTTGAACCTCAGTCTCCCCATCTGAAAATAAAGGCTTAGGTACTACTCAGTAGGTACATGGTTACGTACACAGTCCTAGTAAGCGTTCAGCAGACAGCAGGGTCCTCTCTCCAGCCTCTGTGCGTTGACCCCTCTCCTCCAGAAAGGACATTATCCTTGATTTTCCTGCTCTAGGCTTCCTTCTTTCCCATTTCTTCCTCTAACTCCAAACTCCAGCTGGCCCTCTCTCAGCTATCGCCTCCCCTCTGCCCTCTTTGCACCTGCTCAGTCTCCACCAGGTGCTGACAGTTGTTCAGGGCAGAGTCTCTGTCAGCTCTTCCTCTCCACTTCCACAGCCACCCACCGGAATTCAGGTCCTCTCCAAGCCATGTGCCAGGACTACATTTACAGTTTGTGACAAGCTGTTCCATCACCCTCTCATAAACAAATAAATCTTCACTTTCATACTCCTGCTCATAGGCAAAGGCAGTTTGTCCGAATGAGATCATGTGTACAAGCATCTAGTTGACTATCTGGCAGTCAGTAGGTTCTCAACCAATACTATTAATAGTTGAAACACCTCAATTTTCAGGTCAAAAGAACAAAACAGAAAACAAAACAAACTCACCTCACTGACTCTGTTTAGCAGCCTGCAAGACAGGGATCAGTAGCTCCATTTCACAGATGGGGAAGCTAAAGCTCTGGCTCTATGCACCTGCAGACAGCAGGGGCTGTGTCTTGAGCTCTCCCATCCATGGTTCTAGGGCACAGGAATCATTTCCAAACTGGATTCCAAGGAGCCTTGTGTTCCCAGGGAGTCCTGGGGCTGCCATAGGTGTGAAGAGGGACAGGAACAGAAGGGTCCAAGCCACCCATTTGCATTTCAGCCAGACTGGCTCCTTTCTATATGTTGTATTTGTGGGGGTTCTTCATAAAATTTGATATTCAAGTTCTTTAGCTAAAAATGTTTAAAAGCTAAACATGAGGGGTAAAGCTTAGGTTTTGGGGGGACTGGCTTACTGGTTCTCACACTCAATAGTTGTGCGATTAAATGGCATTTGGCTTGTTTTTCCAGCTGCAAAGAGGGGTAAGTGTCCCAGCTTTGGAAGATACTTGAGAAGATTAGAAATTAGTATTTGGAAAGCCTAGCTCAGCACGTGGCACAGTAGGTACTCAAGGAAAGCTATGTCTTCTCCCAATTCCCCCTCCCCTGACACATCCAATCCAGCCTGGCACACACACTAAACTGGCACCCAGAAGGACTAAGGTCAGAGCTTTGGCCCCTGCCAGGATGACTTGGTTCTTCCAGTCTAAGTGGGCAGGAACCTGGGCCACTGGGCACCATATAACAAGAGCAGAGCTATGACCAAGCTTGGCCTCCAGCCTCTTCTCCTGAGGCCAGCTCCCAGGTTTGAATGGCAGAGACCTGAGCTCACTGCTGAGAGCACCACTTTTCCAACTATACTTATCTGTGGGCACAGAGCACATGTGCAAATCGCTGTGAGTTCCAACTACTTAGTCTTTCACCCTTAGCCACACAGTTCAACTGGCAAGATGGGCCCTGGTATGCCCAGGGGACCCCAGGGAACCATGTACTGCTTGGGCCTCACAGAGCTCCAACAAGCATGTGCTCTTGCCTGCCACAAAGCCCAGGAGAGGCCTACAGGGAGAGGGCACAATCAAAACCATCTTCATCATCCTTGGAAATGGCACAAGGTCAGGGCCAACTCCACAGTCAGCATCATCTCCAATTTACAGAGAAGACCCTAGGAGACTTAGTGATGGCCCCGCTCACACAGTTGAAAGTATTGTAGCTGGACTGATACCCTGCCCAATGTGTGCACAGGCTGAGCACTATTTTTCTTAATGCCCAGTGCCAGATGCTGCAGGACTTAGTCTAAATACACTTTCCTGTCTGTTCTTGTTGTGAATAAAGCAGCTCAGTCAATACTTTGCCCAGTTTATCCAGCCAATATTCACTGAACCCCTACTGGAACCACAGGCCTGGAGGAACAGAGACCAAGTAGACAAAGGGTATGCCTCTGGATATTTTATAAAGGCTCATCAGGCACCCTGTGGGAGCCAAGCCTTAACTTCCAGGAAGTGCTCATGCTAGCTGGGCCCCCCGGGTCCCACTTCCTTACTGATACCTAGACACAATCACTGCAGGGAGAGCGTACAAGAAAAGCCCCTGCTAATTTCCACCCCCAACAATAAACCAAGCCCTTTCCTCCACATTCAACACTGGGATCTGGGCCCCAGGAAACATGGACTCTGAACTGGGTGTCATTTTTCTCCAAGTCTTTGGCTCCATCTGCTGTCTCTGACTGTCACATGGAGCTGAGGCTAGAAACAGTGCTCAGAGGGTGCCTGCTAGCCTTGGGAAAAGCTCGGAGAGGGCAGCGGCAGGCAAGAAGGCCCCATGTGTGGCCAGGCCCCACACCCAGCAGCAGAGCTGCTCTCATTCTGGGAAGATGGGGCAGGTAGGAGGTACTGATGAGAAGACTGCTAGCCTGACCCTTGAGCCCCCTGCAGTCTGGTTCCAATTAAGTCCAAAAGTGAGCCTAGTTACCAGGTTTCCCTGCTTGCTACAACTTGTCTTAAAAGCTAGGAATCATTTCATGCAGGGTGACCTGGGGTTTCACCTATGGTGCGATGCTGCTGTATGAGCTAAGTAGAAAGATTTTAGACTTTAGAAAGCCTTGGATTGGGGATGAATCACAGCTCAACCAATTAGCAATTGAGTGACCTTGGAAAAGTCACCTTACTAAGTCACTTTTCTCATCTGACAAAAAAAAAAGAAGTACCTTGAAAGGATAGCTTTATGTGAATTAAATGAGATAATGTATGTAAAGTGAGTAGCACAAATCTTGTCTTATCCAATAGGTACTTTCAACTACCCATTTTACAGATGGGGAAACTGAGGTTCAAAGAGTTTTTTAGAACTTTAAAAAATGATCTTGATTTAAAAAAGCTACTATGTATTGTAAACAAGAATCACATCTAAAACAAAATGACTCAGAAAGGTGAAAAGTAAAAAAAAGATAGATTATGTTAACAAACAGAAAACTGGATTGCAAAAAATTTAAATCTAACAAGCCTGAATTCTAGGCAGAGGAAGTTAAATGAGTCAAAGGGGCCGCTAATGGTTAATGAAGGGCTTAATTTACAGTGAGGATATGAATAGTAAATATTTATATATCAAAAGGCAGAGCAACAAAATATGTAAAGCACAAATTATAGGCAATGCAAAAACAAACAATTTATAAAATAAGTGATTAGTCTGAACTAAGACCTATATTATAAGTTGGGGGGTGTATCTCAAACTTTATATTCTTATAACGGAATAACTCTTCTTTTTAAGAGCCGTTGGATCATTTACAAAATCATATATTAGGCCACAAGGAAAACTCCATAAACTCCAAACAGCTGACATGACACAGACCATATTCTCCCCTTACAGTGCAATAAAAACTTTAAATGCATGACAAAACAAAGAGGGGGAAAAAAACCAAACAACTTGGAAATGATGAAAATTTTCTCGTTAAATAACTCCTGAGTCAAAGAAGGATGCAAAAGAGAAATTGCAGGACAGCTAGAAAGTAACATATAGTGAAATGCAACTAAAACGGTGCCCAAAGGACATTTACAACCTCAAAGGACATTCACAACCTTAAACACCCAGGTAACTATTATATGATCAATGTATTTAGTCTTTAAGTCAAGATACTAGCAAAAAGACAAATTACCCAATGAAAGAAATACGTAGCAAAGATAAAAGCACAAACTATTCTATTAGAAAATATGGAATAATAGAATTGATAGATAAATGCAATTGCAAGTTCTTAAAAACCAGTAAAACCCAAATACACAAAGTTAGAAATTTTAAAAAAGAAAATTACTACATATAAAAAAGTTTACTTTGCAAAACTCGATGCAAATGAATTTGAAGATATAACTTAATAGATAATTTTATAGAAAAATGTAGTGCCAAAATTATCCCTGGCAGAGAGTGAAACAAAAAAGACTAATAATACAAAGGGAAACAGTTTAAGTTATTGAAGTGCTACCCCCAAAAAGTATCAAATGCAGATGGTTTGAGAGACAAATTTCTTCAGTCTTGTAAGGAATAAATAACTATTTTAACTGTTTAAAAAGAATAAAGGAGAAAACCTTCCAAATCCTTTTTGTGAGGCTAGCATACTAATACCAAGATTTGACATGATGAAAATTGCCAACCAGACATTTCAACTATGACATAAATATTACTGAAAGAATAATATAAATATTATTGAAAGACTAGAATACAACTAAGTAGGATACCTTCCAGGATGCAATACTAGAAAACATATTAATATAAACACAGCATAGTAAAAGGTCAAAAGGCAAAAACCACAAATCACTCCAAAATATGCCATAAAGGTTTCTCCAAATTTAAAAATAATTCTTGATTAAAAAAATAAAAATAAATGAGTATTTCCTTATGATGAAAGAAAAGATAAGTGCGATCGAAAAGCCATCACCTTACTTAATGATAAAACATTCGCCACATTCTCATTAAAATTACAAACAACAGGCTGGCATGGTGGCTCACGCCTGCAATCCCAGCACTTTTGGAGGTCAAGCCAGGTGGGTCACTTGAGCTCAGGAGTTCGAGACCAGCCTGGGCAACATGGCGAAACCTTGTTTCTACAAAAAATACAAAACCTAGCCAGATGTGGTGGTATATGCCTGTAGCCCCAGCTACTTGGGAAGCTGAGGTGGGAGGATCATCTGAGCCCGGGAGGTCAAGGTTTCAGTGAGCCCTGATCACACCATTGCACTCCAGTCTGGGCAACAGAATGAGACTCTGTCTTGAGGGAAAAAAAAAATTACAAACAAAAAGATGCCATTTAACATTGTTCTGGAACTACTAAGCAATGTAATAAGATAAGCGAATAAAACTGAAGGTCTAAACATTTAAAAGGAAGAATGGAAATTGTCACTGTTTGCCAATGATATAATTATATACCTAGAAAGCTCAAGAGAATCAATGGAAAAGACAAAAACAATACTGAAGTCTGTTTTGGAAAGGTGGCAGGTTACAGGATAATATTTTAAAATCAACAGCTATTCTAAACAAAGAAAATTTTAAAACTATAATGAAAATAAAAATCCCATTAATAATAGCAACCAAAATGCCTAGATATAAACTTAAGTAATGTACAGGATCTATTTGAAAAAAACTCAGAAACTCTAAGTAAGTGGAAAGAAAGACAATGCTCTCAGGAAAATTAGATATTATAACGATGTAAACTCTCTTTATATTACATCTATATTCAACTCAATTCCAATTATAATACCAAAAATTATTTTTTGGCAATTAAAAGTAATATTAAAGTTCATCTGAAAAATAAATATGCACCAGTAGCTACAAAGACACTCAGAAAAAAACAAAAGCAGAAATAGGGAGGGTTGAGAGGCAGGGACTACCTTTCTAGAAAAAAAAAAATACCCATTATGAAACTATAATAATCAAAAAGAAAAGAAACAGTCGCATGGGAGAAAAAATGTGAACAGATCAATAAGACAACAATAAAAAAAGCTCAGAGATGGATTTAAATTCTTAACAAAGGTAGCATTTTAAATTGGGAGTAAAAGAAGGATTACCAACAAGTGGTGCTGGTGCTACTGGTTAACATGGGAAAATAAAGTTAGATACCATGTTTTCTCCTTGTGACAAGATAAAGGTAGGCTACATGCAAAAGAATGAAAACAATTTCAGAAGAACATATGGATGAATTTATAATCTTGGAGGCCAGTTTAAGCAGGACAGAAAACACAGAGGTCATAAAAGAATGACAAATTAGTCTCTGTAAGTATGTTAAACTTCTACATGGATTAAAAAAAAAAAACCAAGTCAAAAGTTTAATGAGAGAAGGTACAGTAGTTATTTACCACACAACTGACACAGAGCTCATTTCCTCACTCACAGAACTTATATTAATTAATGAGAAAGAAACAGCCTAGTATAAAAATGGGCAAAGACCATAAACAGGTAATTTATAGACAATGGAATGCAAATGGACAATAAACATATGCGAATATAATCTCATTCAAAAATTAAATGCAAATGGAGTAGCAAGGAAATACTACCTTGTTTGACCTATCAGGTCAGGTAAAAATTGAAATGACTGATAATCCTTAATTTGGGCAGAAGTCTGGGGACATGGGCCATCCCACATACTGTTGTAGGAATGTAACTTGATACCACCTTTCTGAAGGGAAATTAAGCAATATTTATCAACATTATAAATGCAAAGCAGTTGGGCGCAGTGGCTCATGCCTATAATCCCAACACTTTGGTAGGTGGGAGGATTGCTCCTGTTGTCCAGGAGTTTGAGACTAGCCTGGACAAAATAGAGACCTCCGTCTCTACAAAATAATAATAGTTATAATAACAATAATGTTTACAAAAATGCAAAGCAATAGATCATTTGATGCAGTAATCACAATTGCTAAGGATTTACCCATGGATATACTCATACAAGTTCATACAGTGGGATGTTTATGCAGCATCAACTGCATAAACTTTTTTTAAAAGGCAACAGTCCATCAATGGCACTAAAATACTGGTTAAATAATATGGTACAGCCAAATAACAGGGTACTTGTGAAACACTGAAAAGTGAGACAGATGTAAATATACATGCTGAGAAATATTTGTAAGATCACAATGATAAAACAACCATTTCTTGTGAGTATAATTTTTTTAAAATAGCTTTATACAGTTACATATGTGAGTACATGCATAAAATTGTTTCTGGGAAAATTCAGAAAAACTGTTAATAATGGTTATAAAGAATGGGTTTGGGGTAGAGGAGGAGAGGCTCTTAGTCTTCATTTTGTAACTTTTGTGCTGTTAGAATTTCCTAACCATGTATATGATTTATTTCCCTAAAACAAACAAAAAAAATGATTATCTGATTATTTTTTCCTTTTCTGTATAAAAATTAAGAAATGTTTTTAGATATGTTGCTTATAAGCCAAACTTTTTAAAAAAATTGTTTTAGGATATTTATTTCTTACATTTTATGACTGGCATATGAAACCTAAGCCAGAAATCAGGACATTAAATCAGTCTGCCTGCATGATCAACCTCTCCTACTATCTGAAGCACCAGACAAGGGGCATTAACCCAGCTCTTCCCTTCACCGTCCTTTATTAATATGGTCACGGGGTTTTGTTCTGCTTTGAAACCAGGCGCAGTTACAGCAAACTGCACACTAACGTTATAAGTGATATTAAAAATTAAACATTATTAAAATAGCATCTTTCTACCACAAGAGGAACAGGCACATCACTCCATGCATTACATTCTTGCCCTCTCCCCAACCCCACACCCCTGACTGCCTTTGGACCAAGATGATAAATGTCATGCCAAGAAAGTTATCATTATAACCAATCCACTAGGAAGTGGAGGAAAATGATTTAATTTTGACAACTAAATGAGCTTTGACAAATGGCTTAACTAACACTCTAACCAACTTGCCCTGATAAAAATCAGCAGTTTTTCCACTTCAATGAGAAAAATTCATCTTCACTCCATTATGTAACTTTGAGCAGCACCCCAGGTCCCTTCTGCGTGGCCTGACCACACTGGTCTGCCACCTTTCCAGTGGGGTCTTCTGCTGAGCCTCATTTCCTGACCCCTAGGGGAGTTCTTTCTCCCAGGAACTGCTGCTCTATCCCTCCTCGTTAAATGTTGGGACATGCGTAAGTCCCTTCTGCACACCAGTCTCTTTCCTCCTACCCCATTCCCAGGCTCACTAAGGACTTCTCCCCTCCAATCTGTCAAGAGTAACTCTACAGTTCCAGGAGAGAAACAACGTTGCCACCAGGGAAAAGGAGAGAGGGAAGAGGGCCTAAGGAGGATACTGGACAGGTAGTGGGTGAACAGGATGGAGCGAGGGAGTTCTGAGTCTCTGAGAGTACATTTAGCAGACCTGGAATCCAACACCTGCCTCCCCTTGACATCCTGATGGCCTCCTGGGAACAACTTCCTGAGGGCCAGTTGAACTTACTGTGACTTGCACCAGTAAAGTCCCTGACCGGTTCACCACATTTCAGTTCTGCAGCCGACCCTGTGTCCTGCCCATGTGCAGAGTCCCAGGACCAGGAGAAGTTCACAGCCTAGGCGTGATCAGGCTTTGCATGGGAAATGAGATGTACACTAAGCCTTTATATATGGGTAGGAGCTCCCCAGGTAGAGGGAAGAGCTGGAACAAGCGTGCACACTGGAGGAGCTGCTTGGGTACAGTTGGGGACCTCCCAGCTATGTAACCTTTCACCACCACTGGCAAGTCTCCACGGCTTCCCTGGCTGCTTTAACTCAGCAAAGACCCCTTTAAAGCATGATCCCCCCAGGACAGAATGTTGCACATATCACACGCTGTAGCCTGGGGCTGGTGAGTGCAAATAACCACATTACCATTTGTGCTGATAGGTTCTTCTCCATCCATGGAGCTTGTTTGAGGATAAAGAATTTTACATGTATCCCTATTTAACTACAATGATCAAGTGCAAAAACCTGGAATCAGCTTAAATAGACAATAAGAGAAAATAATTCAGGCATATGCAGGAAACATGCAAAAAAAATATCCAGGCATAGAACAAGAAGCACAGTATAGTCCTACTTGTTTAAAAAACACTATGTACCTATTTATGCTTATATATGCACAGGAATTATCCGGAAGAGTAAATTTTCAAATTGTCAAACTTCTTGGAAAAGGGTACTGAAAGGTATGAAAGTTTTATTTTTCATATTGCATTAGGATTATTTCTTCAATGCACATAGTCTATACATATGTATGTGTCGTTTTAAGCTACTAAATTAGTGGTACCAAAAACTTAGTGGTAATTTATTATAGAAGCCATGGGAACAGAAATAAAAATACAAAATTAACATGATTGCTATTAATAATATATTAATAGTATATTATTTCATTGCATTGACTTTTTTTTTGAGACAAGAGTCTTGCTCTGTCGCCAGGCTGGAGTGCAGTAGCGCGATCTTGGCTCACTGCAATCTCTGCCTCCTGAGTTCAAGTGATTCTCCTGCCTCAGCCTCCTGAGTATCTGGGACTACAGGCACTCGCCACCACGCCCAGCTAATTTTTGTATTTTTAGTAGAGACAGGGTTTCACCATGTTGGCCTCCATCTCTTGACCTCGTGATCAACCCACCTCAGCCTCTTTGAGTACTGGGATTACAGGCGTGAGCTACCGCACCCAGCCCGCACTGGCTTTTTACCATCATTTCAGCCTATCAAGATCCAAGAATGAGATAAAAGGCCAGATTCCTGCTTACAGTGTTGGAGTCAAGAATGGGAGATTAAAGAAAAAAGTTAAGATGGGGGAAATTCTGGGACAAAGAGAAAGGCAGCTGAGGAGGTGGCCAGAACATCTGTTCCAGAATCTCTAGGCCAGTTCTAGCACACCCAGACTCAGGGAGACCACACACTCCTTTACCATGCTGGGGGTCTGCTCTGCTGGGGAGCTGACTACCGCCAGTGAGCATCACCTGGGGAAGAAAACCCCTGCCCAGGCCCAGACCCCAAACCAAAGAAAGCCACAGGGTTTGCATGCTGGGAAAGGGGCAAAGCCACAGTCAGGGCCACAATCAGGACACACAGAAACCACCCCAGGACTTGGATCACACCTCAAGAGTGCACGAGGCGCTCCTGACATTTTTGCCTTTTCTGATTTAATCCTCACAGTAACTCTATGAAAGCAAGGAAGAAGAAGGCTAAGGTTTATGAAATACGTGGTCATCTCTGAGGAGCAGGCATTACCTATAATCCTCATGTTAGGGCTGAGGGAAGAGCTGAACAGGACCAAGAAGACACAAGTGAGTCAGCTGTTGGCCTGGACCTGAACCCAGGTCTGTGCTTTGGGCTTCCCATGCCTTCCTCTGGGCCTTCCCCGTGTGTCAGGTGGTCATGGACATCACAACAACATTTTTGTCCTCACAGAGCACTCAACACGTAGTTCCTGAGCACATACTACGAGCTAGAAAACAGCGGTGCCTAGAAAACATTTGCAGGCTATCCATCTGACAAGGGATTAATAACCAGACTATATAAGGAACTCAACTCAACAGCAAAAAAACACAAATAATCCGATTGAATAATGGGCAAAAGACCTGAATAAACTTCTCTAAAGGAAGCACACAAATTGCTATCAGGTATGTGAAAAAATGCTCAACATGACGAATCATCAGGGAAATGCAAATCCAAACCACAATGAGTTACCACCTCACCCTAGTTAAAATGGCTTTAATCAAAAAGACAAAAAGTAATGGATACTGGCGAGGATGTGGAGAAAGGGGAATGCTAGTATACTGTAGGTGGGAATTTAGATACGGCCACTATGGAAAACAGTAAGGAGGTTCCTCAAAAAAGTAAAAATAGAAGTACTATATGACCCAGCAATCCCACTGCTGGGAATATATCCAAAAGAAAGGAAATAAGTATATCAAACAGATATCTGCACTTCCATGTTTACTGCAGCACTATTCACAACATCCAAGATATGGAATCAACCTAAGTACCCGTTGAGAGATAAATGAATAAAGAAAACGTGCTATATGTACTCAATGGAATACTCTTCAGCCATAAAAAAGAATGAAATCTTGTCATTTGCAGCATCATGGATGGAAATGGAGGTCATTATGTTAAATGAAATTAGCCAAGCACCAGAAGACAAATACCATATGTTCTCACTCAAATGTGCGGAAGTGGGTCTCATGGAGGTAGAAAGTTGATTGGTGGTTACCAAAGGCTGGTGGGCAGGGGGATGGGATAAAGAGAGGTTGGTTAATGGATACAAATACAGAGTTACACAGAAGGAATAAGATCTAGTGTTCTAACGTAGAGTAGGCTGACTATATAGTTAACAATAATGTATTGTATAGTTCAAAATAGCTAGAAGAACTGGAATGCTCCCAATATAAAGAAAAGATAAATGTTTGAGGTGATGGGTACCCCAATTACCTTAATTTGATCATTACACATTGCATAAATGTATCAAAATATCGTATGTGCCCCCAAATATGTACAACTATTATGTATCTACTTTAAAAAATGGCCAGGTATGGCAGGTCACACCTGTAATCCTAGCACTTTGGGAGGCTGAGGCAGAAGGATTGCTTGAGCCTAAGAGATTGAGACCTGCCTGGGCAACATATGCAGACCCCATCTATACAAAAAACTTTAAAATTAGCTGGGCATGGTGGTGCATGCCTGTGGTTCCAGCTACTCAGGAGGCTGAGGTAGGAAGATCGCTTAAGCTGGGGAGGTGGAGGCTGATGGCGCCACTGCATTCCAGCCTGAGTGAGAGACCCTGTCTCAGAAAAGAAAAAAACAAAAACAGTGGTGTCATAGATTGGCACAAGGGAGTAAGAGAAGGTGATCCAGGCATATGCTCCCATTTGTTTCAAGGGGAAAAGGTGATTTCTTCAAGCCTGTGTCAGCTTATCTGGCAAAATATTGCTGTAAACTGGGAGGGATTCCCACTCCCTGCCTGAGGGCACATGTGATGCACCCCCCTTGGCTATCCCAGGGCCTACTGACTGGCTCTAGCTCCTGGACTGCAGCAATGTGTGTCCCAGAGGCATCTAGGAAGTACTTGGAGAGGTCAGCAGGATTGGCCAGGAGCCAACAGACTATTTCAGCAAAATTGAGACAACTACCTAGTTTTTTTTTTTTTTTCTCTCTGAGACGGAGTCTCGCTCTGCCGCCCAGGCTGAAGTGCAGTGGCCGGGTCTCAGCTCACTGCAAGCTCCGCCTCCTGGGCTTACGCCATTCTCCTGCCTCAGCCTCCCAAGTAGCTGGGACTACAGGCGCCCGCCACGTCGCCCAGCTAGTTTTTCGTATTTTTTAGTAGAGACAGGGTTTCACCGTGTTAGCCAGGATGGTCTCGATCTCCTGATCTCGTGATCCGCCCGTCTCGGCCTCCCAAAGTGCTGAGGTTACAGGCTTGAGCCACCGCGCCCGGCAACTACCTAGTTTTAACCTAAGATTTAGGAGTATGGTGAGAGTAGCTTAGGCAAAAAAGCGCCTAATCAACATAACATGTTGATATTTTCAATTTTTCAAAAAATGTCTAATTTTTAGCATGGGAGAGCCAGTAGGAACAAGGCATGCAACCGGAGTCCAGAATCAAGGGCAGGCTGCACAAGACTCAAAGCTCTGCTGCAGCCCTCCCATGAGGCTATCCGAGACACCAGAATGAGGCAGGAAGCTCTGGGACACGTGGAGTAATGCAGAACTCAGCATGACCATGGGGTCCACAGAAGGGTGGGTACCAGAGTTCCACAATCAGATACTGCTCTCATAGCCGGGATCAGGCTGGGCTTTCCCACACCAGCTCTTTTCCTCCTGATGGCATCTTGACCCACAGGAAGTTTGGAAGGTTCTTTAATCGCTCCTTCCACAAAGGAAACTACAGCAGTGAGGTTCAGGGGCTCAATCCACAAATAAACAAAGGGGCACTGGTAGAGCCACTTCTCCAAAAGTTATCATCACACTTGATGGTAATCAAGAGAAGGGTAAGCATACATCCTGGGCTAGACTTCTCCTGCGTTCCTTCGGCGAGCCCTCACAAGCTGTCCTCCCTTGGGGGACCAGGGGCCTTCAGTTGGTGTTCTCTGTACACATCCCTGACCACTCCTCCCTGTCAGGCCCAAGTTGGCACCCCTGATTCTTACATGCTGTTCATCCCTGGTATGTGCCTATGGTCTCCTAGGAGGCACATACAGAGGCCAGCTCTATGCTGCTAACTCATCAGTGGGTTGTCACCACCTCAGATATTATACTTCTTTATTTACTCTTAACAGAAAAGACTGTAGGGAGCTTTGCCAAACCTCTGGGAGTCCAGGAGGTCCCTCCCTGTGTGATGCAGAGCATGAGGTGCAGCTTTGGTGTTGGCCAGCATTGGAGTAGCACTGACTACAATTCCCCCACCCCACTCCAAGGTCATAACCGTTTGACTGCCACCGGGGGCCTTCTGGCCAACACACGCAGAGTACTGACTGTAAACCACACCTATGCCGACTGGGACAAATCCAAACCGTGTCTTTCAGGCCATCTCAGGGGCACAAAGGCCAATGGATAACTGCAGCAAGGTCACAGTGGTAGTCACATGCCAGAGAGACAGACGGAGGTGCATATGTGTAGGGTGGAGGGGCAGGAAGGTCAGTGAGGAGGTGACCTTCGAGCTGCTTCCTGAGGTGCCCACATGGATACACCCCTGTTTAGATGACGAGGAGATACAAGTCCTGCAGGTCTGTGCATGGCCATGAAGGTGAGTATGCTGAGAAAACAGGAGAACTACAGTTTGCTTTATCAGTGGAAGATAAAGTTGAGGCTACAGAGGAAAGCAAGGGTCAGCGCCAGGATGGCTTGCAAATGCTGGACTTGGTAGGAAGGGAAAGAGGAGACAAGAAAGGCTTATGGGTGGCCAGAACAAGGACAGAGTGGCATTGGACTGCGTTAGCTGCACGGGATGGCCAGCTCAGACACCGTCCTTCCTCCTGCCTCTACTCACCCTTTCTGCATACCAGGGAAATGAAGCCCTATCCTGCTGGTCATATTTCAAGATCCTACATGGATTACATTTTCCAGGAGAAGCGCTTTTAGGGTATTCCAAAATCGGGACATCCCAGTGTGGGCTCAGGATGATGAAATCTCATGCTCTGCCAGGGCCCTCTCCCACCAAAGGCAGCCAAGCAAGCTCAGCTCCCAGTACCAGTGCCTACATAATCTCTCACTCTCTATCCTTCCATCTCTTCTGGGATGAGCGGGTGATTTCTGGACCATGGCAACATGCGCTTTCTCAGGGGAAAGGTTAAACCTGCCCTGTAGGTCACTCAGTCACAAGAGCTGAGGCTGGGGCTGGGGACCAAACCCACCACATTACGCTGGAAAGCATTCCTTTTTTGCTTTCCTGCTAGTGACTATGTACATACTTCCCATGAGGACTCTGGGCAGGAGGATGAATGGGCTGAGGAAGGTTCAAGAATTTCCTGGGTTCCCACCACTCCACTGAGACCCTCACATAAATGAGGAGAGCAGGGTCCAGGCCATGCTGGGGTGTCTGTCTCCCCAGCTGACTGCTGGGTCACCTACTTGCGACTCTGGCAGGAAGCAAGCATGGAACCACATGACTTCTCCCAAGCTTGGGTCCTTCTCCATCTTCCCACCACAGTTCCAGCCCCAAGGAAGATTTAAAAAAAAAAAAAAAAAAAGGAGCCTCAACTGTTGGAAGGCCCTGGAATCGTTTATTTTGTAAACAAACCAATGGCAATAAATTATGTTGAACTTTTAATAAGACACACATATTATACTAGGTCTGTATATTTGCCAGTAAAAAAAAAAAAGGTAGGGGGAAGTAGAGAGAGAAAAATGCCTTGAAGTAAAGATCACAAAAGGGGTTTCCTGTTATGAGATACGGATGCATTTCCTTGACCAAAAACAGACTGATCAAAATGCCAAATCAAAAATGATGAAAACTACAAACAGGTGACAGATTTGAACTTGCTTCCTTTGCTTCCCAGGCCCCAAGAGACAGCCAGAGGGCCATCCCAGCTCCTGTAGTTGGACACCACCAAAGGCAGGGCTGAGAGGACATTGCACTGTGGTCAGTGTTAAGTAGAAAGCATTTTGGGGGTGCCTGGAATAAGTTGCAGCTTTTTGCATTGGCCTTTTTTGTTTCACCTGAACCTGGATGACCAAATGAAGTAATTCCCCCAAACTGAGCACATTCCAGCGATGGACAAACACCACACATGATGCAGCCAGTGAAATGTCCCATGCTGGTCTGTGGCTGGCACAGACATAGCAATTTTCCCAGGCATCGTGGGGACAGTCCTCCCTAACAGGCACAGCAGAGGCCTGGAGGTACATGCAAAAGATTGATTTTTCATCAAAATGGCAGCAACACACATTGGAGGTATAGTGTGTTTCTGTTTTTGTTTCATGACAATTATAATTCAAACAAAAATGTCAAATATCAGAACAGTCTGCCATTCCAACTGTCTGGAATGGCATCTTCCAGTCTTGGCATATGCTGTTTCCTCTGATGGGAATGCCCTCCCCTTACCTTTTCCACTTAGTAAACCTGTTTCTTTCTTCTCAGAGCCCTCCATGTCTCCAAGAAAGTCAACCAGACCCTCCCTTGGGGTCCCTCCCTATCTCAAATGCCCCCAATGTACAGATGTTCTACTTCCTTGGCTCTCTCTGTCCCACAAGATCACGAGCTCTGATGGTAGAGCTAGTGTCTGATTTAGGTCTGGGTCCCTGCTTCTCAGTCCAGAGGGGGCACTTGGCACAACTTTTGAAACTCTCCTTTACCTGTTGTGCCTAGCAGAGAATTTATGTGTCATTTCTAGAGGTTCAATAGCTGACATTTTAAAAACACTCAGATATGACAGAACTTAATTCACTTTTCCACTCTAAATTTCCCTTCCCAGAACAAACTTTCAGGAAGAGGCAGGTCTTCCTGTATGTACTTCAACTGTCAGCCCCTAACAGGGTCAGCAAACTCTATTCCTGGCAATCTTCAGGGGTAGGAAGGACAGAAGGTCCTCCTCCCTAGCCCTAGGGGACCCTATGGGAAGGAGGGATATCTGGGTCTCACCAGGCATCTGGCCTAAGGCACCCCAGTGAGGACCCCTAATGGCTCCCACCCACAATACCTATGCAAGAGAACCAGCATGCCAGTCTACAGAAGCGCTGCTCTGAGCTGGCTGTCTCCACTGGATCTCTGAGGGGCCAAGGGCACAGCCGTAGGTAGGGAGCAGCCTTCTCACCAAGAGTAGAACAAGTGCCTCTGACTACAGTCCAAAGGGGAGAAGCAGCCACCTTTGTGTTGAAGCTTCCCTAACTTCTTTGAGTACTGCTACCACTAAAAATATTTACCATTTACAAAGTCAAGAACTGTGAAAGGCATTTTGTAAAATTTCATTTAATTCTCCCAGCAACTCCACAGGGAAGATATTCCCATTATCCTTTTAGAAAAATTAACTAGGCCGAGAAAGGTGAAGTCATTCGCCCAAGGTCACAAGCCAGAAAGTGACAGAGGGCATTCTAAGGCAGCACTTTCTGACTCGGCAGCTCGGGTTATTAATGTGATCCTGTAAGGGAAGTTTTGTTGTTTTTTTTTGAGAGGGAGTCTTGTTTTGTCACCCAGGCTGGAGTGCAGTAGCGTGATCTCAGCTCACTGCATCCTCCGCCTCCCGGGTTCAAGCGATTCTCCTGCCTCAGCCTTCCGAGTAGCTGGGACTACAGGCACATGCTACCCTGCCCGGTTAGTTTTTTGTATTTTTAGTAGAGATAGGGTTTCACTGTGTTACCGAGGATGGTCTCGATCTCCTGAACTCATGATCTACCTGCCTCAGCCTCCCAAGGGAAGTTTTTAAAGGCATTAGCAAATATAAATATCTACTACGAGAGGCAGACAGAAAATTAGCAAAAGAAGGACAGGATGTCCTCAAAGGAAGCTTCTCTACTCTGAACTGATTCTCTATGCATCCACAACTGCCTTCACCTAGGCCAACACCTGCTATCATCTGCCTACACACATTTTCAGATTCATCTTATAGGTCTGTATTTTTGCCAAAATCCATAGGCTAGACTACAAAATAATTGTCAACAAACTTCAGAGGACAGAAAACATAAAATGTGTATTCTCTGACCACCGTGGAATGAGAGTATAAATCAACAACAAGTTAACTGGAAAATCCTCAAACATTTGCAAAGTAAGAAGAACATTTATAAATAACCCATGGGTCAAAGGAGAAATTCTATAAAAATTTTTGAAATACTTTTAATCAAATGATTAAAAAATGGCATATTAATGAAATAAAGCTAAAGCAGTACTTACAGGAAAATTCATAGTTCTAAATATTATATTAGAAAAGAAGGCTGATAATTAAGGATCTCAGCTCTCATCTTAGAAGCTAAAAAACAGCAGAGTAAACCCAAAGAAGGCAGAAAAAAGGAAATAATAAAGAGGAGAAATCAATGGAATAGAAAACAAGAAACAAAAGAAAAAAATCAACAAAACCAAAAGCTGGCTATTTGCAAAGATTAATAAAATAAACAAACATCTAGCAAGACTGATCAAAATAAAGAGAGAAATTACAAATTATAAATATTAGAAATAAAATGAAGATATCACTACAGATTCAAAAAACATTAAAAGATAACAAGAGTATATTACAATTAACTCTATGCCAATAAATAGACAAAACAGGTTAATTCCTTATAGAAACACAACAAAACACACACAAGAATAAAAATCTGAATAATCATATATAATATATAGCATATATATATATATTTAAATACATAAAAGACTCCTCTTAAAGAAAACTATATGCCCTCATGGCTGCATTGGTGAGTTATTCCAAACTTTTAAGCAAGAAGTGATACCAACTTTAAACATATTATTTCAGATAATAAAAAAAGAGTAAAAACTTCTTCTCTTTTTATGAGGCCAGAATAATGTTGATACTAAAACATGACACAGACATTGTAAGAAAGGACAATTAAGAGAAATATACCTCATGAATTCAAAATGAATTCAAAAATGCTAAAATGTTAAATCAAAATCCAGCAATATATAAAAAGGATAATATTTCATAACAAAATAGGATTAACCCTAGGAATGTAAAGTGGGTCTAACATTCAAAAATCAATAAATGTAACTTACTTAACAATAAATGTAACCTACTTAACAATAAGTGTAACTTAATTAACAGAATAAAGGAGAAAAACTATGTAATCATTTAATAGAAGCAGAAGCAGCATTTAAAAAAAATTCAACACCCATTTATGATAAAAGCTTTCAGCAAACCAGAAACAGAAAGGAACTTCGTTAGTCTGATAAACGATATGCACAAAAAATCCACAGCTAACATATTTAATAGTGAAATAGTAAACATTTTGCTCCTAACATCAGCAACAAGGTGAAGATATCTGTTCTCACCACTTATACTGAACATTGTGCTGTACTTCCTAGCAAGTGAATTAAAGCAAGTGGGAAAAAGGGCAAAAAGTGTAGAAAGGAATTATTTCCAGATATCATGACTGTTTGCAAATTCACATCTAATGAGCAATTTTAGCAAGGATCTAGTGAGCAATTTAGCAGGAAAAGATTTTGCAGCATATATGTCTTAGTTCACTTTGTGCTGCTATAACAGAACACTTGAGACTGGGTAATTTATAACGAGCAGAAATTTATTGCCTCACAACTCTGGAAGCTGAGAATTCCAATATCAAAGTGCTGGCATCTTGCAAGGGCCTTCTTGCTATGTCAGACCCTAGCAGAAGGCTTCAAGTGGCAGAAGGGCAAAGAAAAGGTGAGAACAAGAGCAAGAAAGGGATAACAGCATTAGTCTATTCATGAGGGTGAAGCCCACAAGACCTAAACATCTCTTAAAGGTTGTACCTCTTATTATTGTTACAATGGCAACTAAATTTAAACATGAGTTTTGAAAGGGACAAACATTCAAACCATAGACAGCAACATGTGATCAAAATACATAAATCAATTGTATTTCTATATACTAGCAGTAAATAATTGGAAAATAAAAAGTATTTTCAATAGTGTCAAATAATAAAATATACAGCCTGGGTGACAGAGCAAGACTCTGTCTCAAAAAAGCAAAATAAAATAAAATGCTTAGAAATACCTAGAAATAGGTTTAATAAAAGAAGTATAAAACTGCACTTAAAACTATAAAATAGGCTGGGAGCGGTGGTTCATGCCTGTAATCCCAGTACTTTGGGAGCCTGAGGTGGGTGGATCACTTGAGGTCAGGAGTTCGAGACCAGCCATGGCCAACATGGCAAAACCCCGTCTCTACTAAAAATACAAAAAAATAGCCAGGCGTGGTGGTGAGCACCTGTAATCCCAGCTTCTTGGGAGGCTGAGGTCACGCCACTGCACTCCAGCCTGGGCAACAGAACGAAACTCTGTCAAAAAACAAACAAACAAAACAACCCCCAAAAATGATAAAACATTACTGAGAAAAACTAAAGACCTAAATCAATAGGAAGATATACCATGTCCACGGACTGAAATACTCAATACTGATATTAATTGTTCCCAATTGCAATCTACAGATTCCATGCAAAGCCAACCAAATTCCAATACTTAAAAAAAAAAGAAATTAAGTTGATTTGGAAATTTATATAGATGCAAAGGCCCTAGAGGAGCTGAAACAAAAGAACAAAGTTGAAAGATTCATATTACTTCATTTCAAAAATTATAAAACTACAGCAATCAAGATAGCATGAGAAGATAATAAAAGTAAACAGACCACTAGCACAGAAGCAGACCCACACATATTTAGTCACTTGATTTTTTTTTAAGAGATGCTAAGGCAATTCAAAGGGGAAAGACAAATTTTTTCAATAAGTAGTGCTGAAACATGCATACATATATGAGGAAAAAAAACCCTTCAATCCTTTATTCACACCATACAAAAAAATTTATTTGGAATTGAACACAGACCTGAACATAAAAGCTAAAACTTTACCGCTTCCAGAAGGAAGTATTAGAGACTACCGTCACAATTCTGGGATAGGCAAAGGCAAAGATTTCCTAGAGAGGACACAAAAGGCATAAGCCATAAAAGAAAAAAATAATAAATTGAAGTTCACCAAAATTAAAAGCCTTCAAAAGACACCATTAACAAAATGAAAAGGCAATTTACAGACCAGGAGAAATCATCTCAGGATGTGTTATCTGACAAACGACACGTGTCCTAAATGTATAAGAACTCTTACAAATCAACAATAAGACAAACAACCTAACATAAAAATGTGTAAAAGAATTTAGCAGTCATTTCACAAAAGAAGAATATGGGATGGCCAATCCACAATTTAAAGGTGAGCAACATATTTCCATTCTACCATATTGGTGGCCCCCAGAGCAATGAGACAGATATCTGCCATTCTGCCTAGAGGAAAATCCTCAGACAGGACAGCAAGCCTCTGCAGAAAGATGGCTGGAAGGGCAGTGCAGAGAAGTGAGCAAAGGTCCCAAAGGTAGCCCAAAGGCAAGATCCAGGCTACAGACATGTTTTGTTTGACCCATACTGTGTGACAAAAAACCTCAAGCCTATATTTTAAAATGGGACATTTCACTTGAAAATCCAGATTTCCAGCTTCTCCTTAAAAATGGCAAAATCTAGGTATTCCAGTTTTGCATTCCCATGCACAGTTGGAATAAGTGGTGGGTCTTCAGTGTGCCCAGGTCTCTGTTACTCACATAGTGTAAAGAAGTACAATTCTTCCCATGTGCTGTTTCCCTCCATGTACCTCCTGCCAGCCCCTAAAAGGCACCTGAATTTGTGATATGGCTCTAGAGCTTGCATCTTGGCAAGAGTCTGGAAGGTACTGAGAATGTGCAGGATGCAGAAAGAAAGGCATGAGACATGGTGGTGGCCTCCAGGTCTTGGTAAATTGGTTCCTATAAAGTAGGGGTGGGGAACCTATATTTGGAACTGTCCCAGGAATCAGCATTTAGGCCACTGGGGAGAAGTTCCACAGAGCTGAGTGGTGGTGTTGCTCCGTATTAGCAGTATTTCTCAGAGGGGCCCAACTGGCTAAGGCACAGCTGCCTCAGGAGGGAAAATGTGCAGATATGAATTGAAAAGCATGTGCCCTATGCTGGGCAAGGAAGCTGGCACATATCCCTGTAGCTCCTTAGCAGTGCCAGACTCTGATCAGAGACAGTGATACTCTTAACTTCTGCAGAACATTACTCCAACTGCAAAGACCACCATTTCAAGGACAATCACAATAACCTCTGAATAGCCCTATATCTCCAGGTACCAACGGACCCATGAGAAGCTGCAAATGTTTTCAAATAGGAAATGCCTTGACCAAAAATAACTTAACTGAAACTGGAAAATGCCTGTAGTGTCTTCACTGGCCCAGTCCCATAGCACAGGTCTTCGGGTCTGCCATTCAAGCTATACTTCTTAAAGGAACACCACTTAAACTACAGTGATGAGGCAAGACATTTCCATTTGGAGACTTCTGGTGGTTAAGTCAACACTTCCACCTGCGGAGTATAAAGTATAGGTCCTCTACTCCAACCAAGGTACCAGCAGCTTACCGTATCCTAGGAGCACTCCCTGAAGTCAATGGCCACCGTGAGCCCCAAATCTCAGGGCCCAGGATGCACATTTGTTCAACAAGGGATTCCTGACTCCTGCTCTGGGCCCGGCCCTATCTTGGAGTCCCAGAGACAAGTCACAAAACGGAAAACCCCACTCAACAGACCCTGATTTGCAGATCAGTGGTAAAGAAAGGCAGGAACTCAGTCTTTTGCTGTGGCACATATGACTTATATGTGGATTTATATATTCTTTCTTCTTCTTGTCTAGAATACAGTGAAAGGGGCACTGGAAGTGGATTAAAGAGACCTAAACTCAAGTTCCCATTTGGCAACTCTATGACCTTTACAAAACACATCATCCCTCAGAGCCCTGAGTTTTGTCTGCCAAAGCCATCTCCTAGGGATCCTGTGAAAACCAAAATCACTTACTCGAAATAACTGAAAAAAGTACCTGTGCCAAACATTTACACTTTAAAAGAAGAAATACAGAAGTCAAGCAAAAGACTGGATGCAGCAGAAGTGTTTATCACTGGAAGACCAGTACAAATGAATGATGGTGTACTTGTACTATCACTAATGCAGCAGTGAAAAAGAAAGAAAGGCAAAGTCTATCTGTTCTCATACAGGAGTATCTTCTAAGACAGAGTTTTTTTTAGTGGGGGCGGGGGGGGAAACAAGGTACAAAACAATGTGTATACTATTTTATCATTGATATACAGGAAAAAAAGGGGATAACGATATACACGAATATGCCTGAATACACATAGACTATTTCCAGAAAGAAACCAGAAATGGTAATAGGGTAGGAACTATACATCTTTTACAGAGTTTGATTTTTTTTCCCTATCTTGAGAATCCATTGCCTATTTTTTTTTAACAATTAAAAATTTAAGTTAAAGATAAATGCTGTAGTTATTGCATCCTCAACTGATGGTAACCCAAGGGGAACCCTACTCTTACGGCACTTTGATGTCTCTGGCCTATGGGCTTTCCCAAAGAGCAAGTCTCCCAGTCTAACTCCAGGAGACTCAGTCTCTGGGGTTTTCTCAAACTACAGCTCATCACATCACCACCTCATTCTTTCCTCCCTTTCTCTACAGCTAATCTTGCTTTGCATATTTAGAATCCAATGCTTGTTGAGGCCTTAAGGAAGCCAAGGCCAGTAGGAAGAAAAGTGTAGCTGTTAAATATTTTCCATCCTTTCCCCAGCCTCCTCACTCTCTCCCATTTAGTGCAGTTTGTCATGCTGGGACCCCAACTTCCCAGGGCCCCCAGATTCCATTCTTGATCTCATTCCTTCCTCGCCCCATGGCTGCACAAGCCCACCTTACCCCTTGGAGCTGCATCACTGTGAGTTCCTTCTGAGCCCATCTCCACCTCAGCCTGACAGCAGGAAGGGTTTCACGCTTCAAGATAAAGGGGGACATTTCACCACTTTATTTGCCAAATTGGCCCTTAGGGTTCACTCTTCCAAATAATCTGTCTGAACACTAACATTCCTGCTTCCATAGATCAGGGGCTCAGGGACCTGTGGACAACCACAGTAAAAAACCACCCTTGTTCACAGGCTTCACAATCCTGTGACAGTGGTAAGGGTGAACTGTGATGAAACAAATAAGTGAGTGAATGCTGGTGACAGGAGCCAAGCACAGACAAGCAAGGAGGCAAGCCTAGAATGAGCCCTGTGTATTTGATTAGAGTCAGAAACAGAGCATGAGCTCATGTTCAGCCTGATGTAAATGCAGATAGGTAGATGCCTCTGTATAGATATGCATGTATGGGTTGCTATATATACATTTCTTTCCTAGTTCTATCTGCTAAAAGGACCTACAAGCAATGATGCCCCAGGAGAAAGGAGTGTACACCTTGTGCTCAGATGTTGGTCTCTAATACCATTCTCCTATAGAAGGTGTCAGGTTCCTTGGACAAGTAGTTGATTCCAGATCTGGGGCAGGAAATAGGACGAGCCTGGGACATCTTATAGTGCCAGAAAGTGCTCAGAAAACAAAAGGATGGGCCATGTTAAGAGGACACAGGAGCTGGCCTCATAGAGTTCCACGGTCAAGGCTGGAACCATTTGAGTAGCAAAATAATGTAGCATTGGTTTATAACCCAAAGTATAAAATACATATCCAAAGTCCACCCTGATAAAAATACATGACTGAGTTAATAAATCGGGAGAAGAGACAAGTCTCCTGTAAGGAAGAATTCCAAATAATTACACAGATACTCCTTTCTCAAGGTGGTAGAGTTTAACTCCCTCCTGCTTCCCACCTGGATCAAGCTCTGTGTGCAAGAAGACTCCAGTGAGGGAGGGGTAGTGGAGACAGATACTAAATAGATGACCAGTATGTGTGCCAGAGTCACAAAGGGAAGGGTGCAAAATGCTCTGGGAATGTCCCTCATGAATGGCAGGTAGTCAAGTCATGTAATAGGACCCCATACAGCAGTAAAAATTCATGAACTGAGACTGTACTTATCAGCAAAGAGAAACCTGAAAATCACAATGCTGAATGAGAAGAGCAAGCTTGGGGTAGGGCACACACAGAGTGTCACCATTTATATATAAGACAGAGCAAACAATGCTGTACACACACGCATGACTACAAACCCATGTGGGAGATGTACTTGCATCAAATTCCAGACAGAAAAAATATAACTAGCAGAGCAAACTCATGAGTTCACAGATACTATCAAGTCCTCTTTTCACATAAATTTGAAAATGTTTTAAAGAATGACGGTTAAACTCCTAAGGTGAAGCACACACAGCGTAGGTAACGTACAAGAGTGCAGCGTAGACCTGGGGATGGCTGTGAAGGGGCGGGGAGTGGCAGGGTGCTGATGGCTCCAGCAGCGTGGGACTGGCCTGACGCTGGACAGGAATGGGCTAAGGGAGCGTGGGCCAGGGGAGCTGGCTGGTGTCCATGATGGCTGTGCAAGGGAGGAAACCATGGCTAAACTTTTGAAAACAACTACAGACTGGGGAGGAGTAGGGAAGCACAGAGGGTAGACCCAAACACAGAGGATCTGGCAGGCTGGACAGAGGAAGTGGACATGCTATAGGTGGTGAGGAGGATGGGACACGGCAGTGCTCCAGCCCTGGCCCTCCTCACTCCCCTCTACCTCTCAGGCCCGGCCATCTCTTTCACAGGCCTGTCCCTGCTGCCCAGCCATTACATGCTACAGTTCTCCAAAAGCAAGGCCTTCTCCCAAGCTGATGTTCTCCAGCCCCACAGTGTCAGCACCTGGGGGCCACTCTTGACTCTGGCTCTGACAGCGCTGGGCTCTCCACCCTATGCCTCCCAGGCTCTGCAGCACCATGGCTCCCATGCCAGAGGCACCTTCTTCCCCACACGTGATTTTCTGCAACCGCAGCACCATCACTCATCTCATGATGTGAGCCAGAAATCCAGAAGTACCCGCGACCCCGCCTCTTCATCTTGCCCTATGCTCAAGGCATCATGAAGACTTGAGGCACCCTAGGTACCACTCAAGCCCAGCCTATTCTGTCCCACTCTCCCAATACCTCCCTAGACCAAGCTGTCATCAACCCTCACCTGGACCCAGCTGGCTTCCCACACCCGCTCTGGACTCCTCCAACCAGACTCCTGCCTGGCCAGGGGTCCTTATTCCCTACCCTCTTCCCCTGCTTAAAATCCTTCAGTGGCTTCTCCTTACATATTACATTTAAAAAAACCTGTTAAAACATGCTGGTTAAACGCTTAAGGTTAAGCACACACAACTCAGGTAAAGCACAGGGGTGTGGTGCAGACATGGGAACAGTTATGTAGACGTGGGGGAGTGGCAGGGTGCCGGTGGCTCCAGGAGCATCCCCTGTGACATGTACAGTCTTAGTGCATGAATTTGTACAGCTGTATGGGGTCCTATCAAATGACTCAACTATATTTCATGATGGACATTCCCAGAGGATATTTTACCCTTCCCTTTGTGGCTTTTGCACATACCCCGGTCATTTGTTTAGTGTCTCTCAGGGGAAGGGCAAGTGGGCAGAGGCTTTCCCCTCGTCAGGTAACCCTGAGTGCCCAAAAGCCCACTCTGACCCTCTGCTTGCATCTTGGCCTCTCTGAGGCTCCAGTAACTGGGGAAGGAGCCCTGGTGGCCTGCACCGTCCCCCACCCCCAATCCCCAGCACTGGGCAGGTCCCCAAGGCCCTCCAGCTTGCACGAAGCCGTTTGGTGGAGAAGCAGACAAATCATGCATTTCTATAGCTCCAATCCTATAAAATCAACTGGTTCATCAAGACAAGCTTTAGTCATCAACAAAAGATGGAATTATATGCAGTATTCTAGGAAGAATTGTGTAGTTCGAGGAAATGGGGGAGTATGAAATATGTTTTAGAAAGATTCCCAAACTCAGATAAAACATAATTACTTTTATGCTTTACAGTCAGCTTCATGACTATAGGATCTTCATTATTGAAAGAGGAGAAACATCCAGGTTGTGTGGGGGGTGGAGGGCTGGAGGTGCCACAGCAGCATGGTGGTGTGACTCTAACTACGCTCATGCCATGGTGTAGCCGTGTCTGTTACCCATAGGGACTGCTGGAGGGAGGCTGATACATGGCAGCATCTGTGCTCTCCAGCAAATGGGGAAGGGTACATGTACCTCTTTCTTAGTAGTGTTGGAGTTTTGAGAAGTATTTATCATTTTTTAAATCTGAACAACATCTTAAGATGTTAGATCTCCCTCTCCCATTTGGGCGGGGGCAGATTTAGCTTCCCCCAATTCCCCAATGTGGATGCCTTTGTTGCTCTAAGAATGAAACAGAACAGGGGTTCCTCCTGTAGGCCAGGAGTAAGGGCAGCTTCACACAAATGTCACCAGCCACAAGAGCGCCCAGTTCTGCCAAGGTGTGGACTGTCCTGTGAGCCAGCAGGGCTGGGGCTTGCACCTGCCAGGATACTAATAGTGACACCTGACTCCTAGGGGAGACAGTGCTGAGTGTCTACACCAATTCGGCCCCAGGACAAGGCTGGATCTCAGTACTTGTGCAGCATTGCTGGGCAGGAGGAGCTGGATGGAAGCACAGAAAAGGCCAGTATGGAGCTGCCTAGGGTTCCACAGAAGGTGGGCTGCCTGGGGGATGGAGCCACACAGAACAAAGTAAGTGCATGGAAGGAAACAGTCCTGACAGCTTCCGAGCCCCAGACTATCATACTTGGAGCATGAGTACCCTGACTTTTCAATTGTGGAAGCAAGTAAATTTCCTTTCCTTCCTTATGCTCATCTGAGTTGGTTACTACCACTAGTAATAATCAAACGAACGAACATAACCACCCCTCTGGACACAGTGTCCTCCCTTCAATGAGACCTGGAGCTGAATCAGTACCCTCAAGCTTTCTGCTGGGCTGTCCTGGGATGGGAAAGAGGGAGAGCCTTAACCGCCTAGTCCCTTTGTGTGTTTCCAGGTACCACAGGGCCCCAAAGGGGCAACGGAGCAATGCCCAAAGCCAGCGCCTGAAAGGGCTCCTCTGAGCAGTCTGCTTATACACAGCAGGTCCTGATGGGGAGGAAAAGCTGTGTTTTCAGAAGAAATCCACTGCAGGCCTCCTGGCAGGAAGCACCCAACCGTGTTCTCAAGAAAAGGCCACTCACTTAAAAGGGAGGCACAGCTGTATGGAGCCCAGCGCTCTAGTCCCTCGCTCTAGCTGACTTCCGGCCAGCCCTGCTTGCTTCCAGAAGGCCGTCAGCCACAGCCTGGCACAAAGCCTGTGAAGTTGGGAGATCAATCACAGAGAAGGAAGCCAGGCCAGAGCAGGGAAGGCCCACGGGCAACCAGCAGCAGAGCCAGCCTAACCCCAAGGCACTCAGACTCACCAGGTTGCCTCTCCCAGGAGGTAACAGTCCCTAGTTTTTCCCCACCTGAAGTCTGTCAGTGCTGGCAGCTAGATGATGAAAATCTTCACATACCAAGTCCCCGGTGAAATGGGCAGCTTTCCCAGTCCCCCTTCCTAAGCTGTGTACACTCTAGGGCTCACGATGAGATGCCTGCCACATATTCTGCATGTGCGTGTGTGCACATGTGTGCGTGCCCTGGCAAGCAGCTCCAGTGCGTGTCAACATGTGAGTCTGCTTTCAATTGCCCTGGAACAATTCTACCTGATAAACAAAAACAGATCCAAAATAACCTTTGGCAAGCAGCATATTTTTAAAAGAAAGAGAAGGTCCGAATGAACTGGCAAGAGCAATGCTTAAGCAAACAAATTTGGTCAAGCCAAACATCCATGGTGCACATCAAAAAGCCCCTCAAAGGGCTCCCTGTGAACCGAGGCCGGCAGCGGGGAAGGAGGCTGGAGCTGATGCACTCCTGGCCTGGAAGAGACCAGCCACCCACTTCCTGCCACTAGTGGCTGGCATTTCATGTGGGTCACAGGGTTAGACCAAGTCGGGTCAAGAGGTCAGAACTCTGCTCACAGCAGGAGAGGACAGAGGCCCAGGCCAGGCACCCTTGCTCCAGGCAGCCCCTCCTCTGGGCCCTGGTGGGCAGGTAACTGTAAGGGCATGTGGGGAGCACGGGACCTGTGGGAGAGTCTCAGAGCTCCCACTTGGTGAAGCAGCCAAGTTCCCAAGGCAGGCTGGACAGCCTCAGCTTCTCCTGTCAGAAATCCATTCAGGCTCCAGAGCCAAAACAGGATCAGGTCTGCAACTGCCTGCTCAGATCCCACGACCACCACTAACTCAGCAGAACACCCCAGCTTCCCACACACTCACAACTACAAAACAGCTGAGAACCAGAGAGTGCAAGTCGCCAGGCTCCCATCAGCCATAAGGCTCAAAACCCCCACATGGGGCCCAGAGGAGGACCCCTGAGTGCCTGCCTCAGAGGTTCCTCCCCTCTCCGTCCTTAGGACATGCTTTAACCAGCCAGGCCCTGGAGCGGATCCCAGAGGTGGCATGCTAGTTCTGTCTTCCCCGGTCCATCCAGGAAGACAGTGAGACCCAGCCAAACCCCATCCTGGTGAAACTCTCCAGGAACTTCCTGGAGTCAGGCCCAAACCCCTTACTGCCTGTTGTTTTGGGATTCTAGAACCTCCAAGAGGCTGTTATCTTCATATCTCACATCCTTATCCACCCCACCCCCAACTTATCCAGGTTACTTCTGCATACAAAGTCGAGTTTCTAGAACATACTCTTACCAGAAGTGGGCTGGAGGCTGCCACACCACACCAGGCCCCTTCTCTCTGAAGGTCCCAAATCTCAGCAAAAATGGAAGGTGACCCTGGAGGGGCTGCAATCACTCCCAGGGACCCCAAGCAGCTGCATGTAGAAAGCTGGGCCATGGAGGAGCCAAATTAGGGGCCAGCTCCCGGGATGTTATAAACCATTACTGCTCACAGGACAGGCACAGAAGTATGCTCAGAAGGAGGGTCCAATCCACGTTTAAAATATGTGATCTCTGGGCCTTGGATTCCCCTCACCTGTTAAAGGGAAGAAGCTCCTGCTATGGTGCTGGGGGGAAAGCAGGCTTCCCATGGACAGGAAATTATCACTGTCACCACCTGCAGAGACCTGTTTGCCTAGGCTGAAGCAGAGGGGGTAATGAGAGTCAGAAAAGATGGCAGCTGCTGTGAAAGGAACGAAAGTATTTGTATATGATAATGTGCAGGCAGCCTGGGACAGCAGGGAAGGTCACCAAACAAAGTGGCCTCAGCCTCAGGCTGCATCTCAGAGAAGGGGAGTGTGGAGGGAAAAAACAGTGAGTAGGAGAAAAAGGGCTGAAAACTTCAGAGAAATGAGCAGAAACAGCTGGGAGGGGAATCAGGCAGGGTGGCTAATGAAGGAGAAGGGGGTGAGGGTTGGTGGCCAGAGATTCCCCAGTAGAGTAGAAGCTTCCGCTTGCTGCGCCAACCCCTGCTTGGGGCCCCAGAGGGAAGAACGTACAGAGGCAAGGAGGGCACTGCCATGTGGAGGGCGAATGCCAACTGGTGCCAGGGAGCTGCTGGAGGGCTCAAGGAGGCCTAGGAAGCCCGGTAGTGGCATCCACGCACAGGGGCCGGGAGGAGGGGCCCATTCCAGCTTTCTGAAAAGGAGGTGGCCCTCAGCAGAACAGTGCCAGGCCAGACCCTTGGGCTCCCTACACAGAGGCCTCCCTAGCAGAGAACGACTTTCCAGGCCAAAGCGGAGTGAGGGCACAAGGGAGGTGAGAGAGAACAGGGAAGGACAGAACAAAAGTTGCTCTTTTCCAGTTCTTTATATTTTTTCTTTCATAAAAGCCACACAAGAAACAGATGAATACCAGCTCGTTGTAAAAGATTTAAACATCAATTAAATAGACTGAAACATGAAAGCTCTCTTTCAGCTCTCTAAATTCCACTTTCCCTCACTCCTCCAAGATGCAGCCACTGTTCTGTTTGCTGTCTCCTTCCAGATTTTTTGATGCATTTGTATACAAACACATGCAGACAGTTTTCCTACATAATGGGACCAAATCATACATATTGTTTTGAGACTTGCTTTTGCAATTAGTATTTTATTTATTTCACGAGACAACTTATTAAGTGCCTAGGAACATGACTGACAAAAGTCTCTGTCCTCGCGGATCTGACGATTCTAGTGGTGGTCTTTCCACATAGATCTGCGCCGTCGCGTTCGATTGGCACGTGGTATCACACGGTTTAGAGAACCAGACCCACTGCTGGACACTGCGCTCATGTGCACTGACTCACGGTATAAGAACACTGTGGTAGACACCCGTGCCATGTTCCCTTGAGCAACTGCACGTTGAATAGGCAGAGAAGGCTGGCATAGGAATTAGTCCCCCCAGGAAGCCAGTCAAGGGCAGGCTGCACACCTCCCACTTAAAACCACAGAAACTGATGGGGGCCATGCCAGGGAGCAGGGGGACACGGAGGGTGTGGAACACCAATCCTGGACCCTGGCTCCTACTGGCATACAACTCTGGGTAGGTCTCGTCTCCCCTCCGACTCTATGGCTACCTGCTTCATGGGAGAACGACCGCCACATGCTCATCCCCGGGCAGCACTCTAAACATGGATGTGGTGTGTCTGGGGCAGGGTCCCTGAAGGGTGCAGGCCCGTCAGGGTCCAGGCAGGCCCAGCAGCTGAGGGGGCCGCCTGTTCTAGGCCACCGGTTCTCCGCCAGGGATAATTTTCCCCCAGGAGGCATTTAGAATGCCTGCAGACACTTGTGGTCATCACAGCTGGAAAAGGGTGCTATTGGCATCTAGTGGGTAGAGGTCAGGGATGCTGCTAGACATCTACAGTGCCCAGGACAGAGGATTATTGGCTGAAACATCAACGTGCTGAGGTGGAGGAGCCCTGCTTGTAGCTCAGCACCGGAAGGGTTAAGTGGCCGCACAGCCCGAGCTGCCTGCCTGCACCCCTGCCCGCAGTAAGGGCTGTACTAAGCTGGGCGGGAGATGGCCGCCACTGCCCAACGTCACCGTATGGTTCGCATTAGCTGCGCTCTGCTTGGCAGCATTCCCTCTGGCGGCCGGCCTTCCCTCCCTGCCCCACCACTCTCCTCCCCAACTCAAAAGAAAATACCAGGATCCACACTGAAAACCAGCTCACTCCCCTCCTGTCTTTTACCCTAGTCTTGAATCAAACAAGCTCTTAAACTCCTGACCTTCCGCCCAGTCACCCTGGTTTGTTTCGCAGCAGCAGCAGCCGCAGCAGCAGCATTGGAGGCTGCAGGGGGGTGGGCAGGGGGCTGCTCTCTCTGTTACTTGGAGATTTTGCAGACTGGCACTAGCACCATGCAGGCTGGGCAGCTTCTCCCAGAGTGTTTCTAGCAATACCCTCCCCGGCACCCTAATATGCCAAAGCTGGAGCCACTCAGACCCTTACCTTTCACAACTAGGAAGGCTCCCCGACCATGAACAAGAGGGTTGGGAGCCTTTAAAGTATCGGAATTATAACTTTAGATGAAACAGCTGAAGGTTGCTTTTTAACTTGTCTAGCCAGAGGCCCCAACTACCAAGGCTGGATCCACCAACAACCCACAAATATATGTCCTACCCAAAACTTCTCTGAGCTTCAGACCCTTATGTCAGTTTGCTTCCTAGACCTTTCCAAGTGGGTTCCCCAAACATCCCCAACTTAGTGAAGCCCAAACCATGCTCCTGGCTCTGTGTTCACTTTGCCCTCCAGATTGTTCTGGGTTCTCTCACCAACGGCTCTTCCACCTGGCCTGCCACTGAAGCCAGAGATCTGGGGTCCATCGGTAATATGCCTCTCCCCTTCACTGTCCTTGTATCTAGTCCATCACAAAGTCTTGTTATTTCCATCTCCTGAATGCCTTTAATGCCCACTGGATTGCTGCCAGCTTGATCCAAGTCACCTCAATCTGCCTGGACTATGGCAACGGCCTCCCCACTAGTCCTCAGAAAGGTCCTGGCTCCTCTCAAATCTGTTCTCCAAACCTTCCGTCTCTCCCTTAAACAGACAAATAAATTGCACACACACTACACCACCCACCCTGCAAAAGCAGCTGCGTCATGAGAATAGACAGAACTTGAACTGGCCTTGCATGGTCTGGTGCCATCTACCTCTACAGCACCTCTCACCCCACCTCTGTCTCTGGGCTCCAGTCCAGATGCCAAATGCCTTCCTTTTAGGTTTTCAAACACATTAGGCTATCTCCCACCATGGGGCCTTCGCATTTGCCCAGAATCCTCTCTACCCACACCTTGCTCATCTTCTCCTAGTAAGTCTTCCTCCTCCTTGGGACCTGAGAAGCCTTCCCTGACTTCAGCCCAGGTTGGTTCCCTTGCTATCTGCCCTCAGAAAACTCTCCCCTGTCCTGGGAAGGCCCTACCTCCGGCCATATGTGCACATGTGCTCATGTGCAGAGCTGTCTGCCAGGCAGTGAGTCCAGCAGGCAGGCAAATGCGAACACACCAATCGGATTCACCCTAATCTACACATCCACGGTTGATATCTTCACAAACACCACAGCTGACAGCAAGCTAAGGCGGCTGTGCTGCCCCAGGAGGGGAGGGGAGCCACAGCTGTCACTCATAGACAGCTCTGGTTGGCTCACTATGTGAATCACCCTCATCTAGAATCATCTCATTTAAATACTTTTGAAAAAAAAAAAAACACCCAAACTTTGAAAGGCTGGAATTTATTAATAAACAAGAACATGTTATAATGAAGCATTTTAGCAAAACTTCAAACAAAAGCAGGCAAGTGTCTTTTTTAAATAAGGCATCTCATTGGCCCTTTCCCCGTGATGATTACAAGTTGACACCTGTGAATAATTAAAGCAAGGTTTATGGTATTTTTATTATTGTTTTATTTCTTAAAAGAAAGAATTATAAATACTCAATTTAAGTAGTACATTGGCTTTACGCACACTCAGGAAACACTCAACTTTCCTTTAAAAACAAACAAGAAAGTCCCAGCAGAGCCCCAGAGTGATGCCAGGGCAGTGAGGGGCCCAACACAGATTGCAGGTGTGGTCTGCCCTCCCTGCGGTGCCAGATCAGAGGGTGAGAGGGGGCGAGCAGAGCCGCTCTGGCCAGAAGGGTACTTGCTGTGCTTAGCCTGGACGCATGTCCTGGCCCCCAGCCCTACTGACCTCCTGCCTGTCCCACAGTGTCTCCCTTTCTCTCCTGGTGGCAGAATGTGCCCAGCATTCCCAGACTCTTCTCCCAGGCCTCTAATGGCTGTACCGCTTTGTTGCTCCAGATTTTCATATCTCCACCTCCAAGAGAGCTCTCTTGAGACCTACAGAACCCCTCTCATTCTCAATCGCCTCACTGTAAGGTAAATAAGGTGATTCACCACCTCAGGTGAACTGTAAGAACAGAAATGTGACCTGCCTTACTCACCCTCTACTCCTATAACCTAGCCTAGCATCTGGCTCATAGTAGGTGCTCAAGACTATGTGCTGAATGAATATGTTGGACACTGATGTAAAATCATTATTTCCTTTTCCTTCCCACAATAACTCTACAAAGCAGACTCTGTTATTAACATTTCCATGTTTTGCGGATAAGGAAGCTGAGGCTCAGAGAGGTTAAGTCACTCAGGTTGCACAGCACATGACAAATCAGGGGCAGGACGTGAGCCAGGTTTGTCTAACTCCAGAGTCCAACCTCTGGCCCATGGTTTCCTCAAATTGCCGATAAAGGGGAATCCCTCTGGATGATTTCATTGTCACAAATGTTAATTCCTTGGTTCCTGCTGACTGGAATTCAGGGACCCGGGGTGGACCAAGAATGTTTAACAAGAATCTCAAGCAACCCACCCTAACCCCCAGCTGAGTGTGAGAAACAATGAATTAGACCCCGCTAGGCAGCCCTAACTTCCACTGTCAAGGGCAGAGGCTGCCTACAGGATTTATTCCCATCCTGCGCAAGAGGCTGATCCTGGGACTGAGCCCAGGAGGGCGAGGAGGGCCAAGAAGGGGCCTGGGGAAAAGCTGGAGTGAAAACACAGGGTCCTGGGACTTACAGGCTGGCAGGGCATGACAGGGAGGAGGGGGGAGCAGCAGCGCCCGGGAACTTCAAGACCCTGTGGGCCCCTGGAGGGGCTCTCTCGCCTGATTCCAGGGTGCAGCTGTGCTTCCCCAACATGTGGCATGGCCTACAGGACCTGACTCCAGCTGGAACATCCTCTTCTAGACTCGGCCTTCCAAACATCCTTCCTACTTCCCTTTCAGAGATGACCACAACCACCTACCAACCACCCCACTTCTCAGACTCTCCGCAAGGAGCTCCATGTTTACCTCAGTCATGCCAGACACTCTCTCGCCTCTGGGCTTTAGCACATGCTGTTCCTTCCGCTCAGAATGCCCGGGCAAAGCCCTCTGTCCTCTCTGAGACTCCGCTTCAGTCGCCTCTCCTGGGAAGCAGGGTTGGAGGCCCTTCCAGTGCTCCCACCACACTCTGGAAGCCATGTTCACCCAGCGCCTTCCCCCTACGAAGGAACAGCGCCTGCCTGACCACCCCAGCCCCACTGAGGGCTCCCCCAGGGCCAGCTTGGGCTCTGATACCTCTCAGGGACTCCAGTCCCCAACATGACACACATCAACAGTATCTGGAAAGGTTGTGGGCAAGGCTGGTTTCATGGGTGTGCAAGCTGAGGTCACACAGCCCCACACGGCCACACTTTCATCTGAACCAGAGCTTGCTTCCAGCCTAGAAAGGCAGTGGTCTTCAGACAGCCAAAGACCAGATACTCCTTTGTGGACCAGACAGCACCCATACTTGCATTGGGCACAACCTGGCACTGTCAATTGCCATTTACACAGCATTTTCTGCACCAAGGCCACTCCCAGCTGGGGCTCTGACCCTGGCTGGGCACCCATTTCACAGGAGAGGAAACTGCTGTGGGTCCCAGTGTCTAGATCCTGCCAGTGATCAGGTCACTGCTAGACCCCTTGATGACATGTGCATCCTATTCCAAAGGCACCGCAGCCCACAGCTAAAGGGAGGAAATGACTGCACCCCCAGAGGCCTACAGGCATACAAGTTTCGGTAAGCCCAGCAAGCCCGCATCCATCTCACCCCCTGCTTCTGCATCTGACAATTCCACTGGCCTGAGTCACAGTTTTCCCTTGAAGCTTAACTGACCACTGAAGGTAAACAAGATTGTGAAAGCAAATGGCCCTCGGGAAGAACCATTCCCACCTGAAGGCTGTTCTTACTTATTTAAGAGGGTGGCCTGGCCATACAGAGGGGTGTGTCTTGCCACAGTCACACAGTTGGCCGTTTATGCCTGGGACCCAAGACTCTGTGTTTCTGCAGGGCACAGTGGATGGGAACCAGCCCTGGCATTCCATAGATGTTGTTTCTAATCAAATCCCTATCTTGTCCTAGAAAAAATAAAACTCATTTAATTCTACCCAAAAGCATGTATAAGTTAGAGTGGTTTTCATACAACAACTTGTAGGGTGCTACAGCTGCCCTGGGAGTGTCCCAAGGCCACCTGGGCCAGGGTCCACACCAGCCTGGGCTCCCTCAACATGCGGCTTCTACAGGGGATGTCCAGAGGCCAGCCATACTCCCTACCTGCGCCACATTTGCCACCTCCACATCTGCTCCCCCAGCAGCCACTGAGTGCTGCCTGACCACCAGGGTGCCACCTAGAGGGTGCAGGGGCTGAGGCTTTCTGTGGTGATGGTGCCCATATGTGTGCATGCTCCAGAGCAGTCTGCCCCTTTCCTCCTCCCCTTCGCTGTGACTTGGAGGAAGGCAGCATGGTCATCCCCACGGATAGACAAGGACGCTGAAGCTCAGTGCACTCAGGGAACTCGCTTGAGCTCACAGGGCCAGTATGTGGGTACAAACCCAAGCCCAATCGCTCTCGAAGCCCTGCTGTCACTTCTTTGTAATGCTGCCCCTCAGCTGGAAAGGGCAGGGTACGCTTGAGTAGTGGCTGCACTTAGGCTTTGGGGTGAGCAGGGGAGAGGCTGAATCCTAAGATATCCACCCGGCCTAAGAGCAGGAAGCTGCAGTTTGGGAGCCTGGTTGGGCTGGGGCAGGGCTTGATTTGTGGTCTTGGGCACTAGAGCCCCATCAAAGGGTTGGGAGGCTGCAGGTCAACCTGGGCCCAAGTGGGACTCCAGATGCTTACACCAGGCTTGAAACACACCAAGCAGGACCAGACTGAGCTGGCATCTCTATAAAGGGGGTCTACCTCAGCAGTGGGGCAGCACCACTCCTGCCTGTCCCCCTCCTTAAGAAAACACCACTTGGTTTACAGCCGCCATTTCTCCCCTGCTCCAGCCATGCCTGGGCCACCCAGTGCCATCCTTGCAGAAGACTGTGAAATGCTTAGGCCTATCAGGAGTGCAGACAGACCCACTGTCACAGGTCCAGGCCCCTCTCAGCACAAGAAGCTGGTTGTACCCTCTGCCTGGACAGCAGACTGTAGGTCAGGACTCCAGCCAGCCCTTAAATGAGGCTCCCTGGAAGCCATGAAGAAAGATAAGGCAGCATGAAGCAGCAACTCTAAAAGCAGCTCCAGCAACCTTGAGTTGGAGGTGCCCTGGGCCATCTCCACAGCTGCTTCATTTCATGTCACAGGGGCAGGTCCCAGGGACCTGCAGCCTCCTCACACCCACCCAGGGAGCTCAGGCAGGGTCAAGAGCACATGCCTTGGACTCTGGCTGCCAGAGCTTGAATCTGGGTTCCTTCACTGATTAGCCTGAAGAAAACTTTTAACATCTTTGTGTTCCTGTGTCGTCCCCTATAAAACGGGACAATCACACCTTCTGCAGAATGTTGTTGAAACTCCAGAATGAACATATATAACAGAGCAGAACCTGGCACACACAAGAAAATGGCTAATAGACATTCCCCCAGCTGTTGTCCACTCTGGGGCTCACTCCCTATGCCATGCAATCCCTGACTCCACACCAACCTGGGCTCCCTCAACATGTGGCTTCTACAGGGGATGTCCAGAGGCCAGCCACTGCTCCTACAAATCATCAAATGCTAAACTAAGAGAATACTTGACCCCAACTAAGCCAGACATGGCAGCCTTCTTTATCCACCAGAATCTGAGAAATCAGGCCCCTTGGGCCCACTGTGTGCAGTGGGTATCGGCACCATCTCTACAGATAGACACTCAGCATAAACAGCTATTCTCAGAAATTAAAGGAGACCCACACACGAAAGAACTAAAGGGAAACAGGTCTTCTGGAAGCACATACTGGTAGCAGTTCGTCTAGCTGCAGCAGATTCTCAGGGGCCTGATGGAAAAGGGCATGCCATTCATTTGGGGTTTGGGGGTTAAGAACAAGCTCCAAGCTTCCACAGGAAAAAGGCCTGCAGAGCCAGCATCCTCCAACCTGCCAGAGCTTTAGAACACTGAGCATTGATCTCTGACAATAGCACCTACAGAGAGAAGCCTTCCTGAGTTCCCTGCCTCCTGTGAGGTCAACCTTCCATTCTCACCTGTCGAATGTCCTTCCTCAGCCATGCCTCCTTAAGGAGACAACAGGATATTACAACTTGACTGCAGGTGTGATTCAAATCCTCAAGCCAGGAGAAAGGCAAGACCTCACAGAGGCTCTTCCGGTCCTGGGTGCGGGCAGGAAATGCACAGCTCAGACCACCTCACCCCGAGTCTCTGCATTCCATGGGCCAAGTAAAAAGGCCCATTAAAGAAAAGACGAGATGCAGAGTTGTACGGGGTGGTGATAAAGACAGCGACGCTTACTTCAAGCCCTGCTGCAAGCATGCTATGTGGCTCTTGCCAAATCCTCATGACAACCTCTGGAGAAAGCCAGGGGAGGTAACTGCCCCGTGAGTGATGGGACAGGACTCAAACACAGTCTATCGGTGTCCAGCACCTGAGCTGTGATGGTGTGGACACCGGGAAGCACCAAGCCAGTGGATATTTCTCAGTTTTGCCTGCCTGACATCTATTCTGCATTTCCTAGGAGTAACCCAACTTACTTAGTGAACCATCCCTCCCACCTTGTCCCTTCCAGCTCCAGGGGTGGAAGTGTAACCCAGCCGGCCCAATCAGAACACTGTACTCATCCACAGTGATGAGCTCCCGTCCAACCAGGCCAGGGACAGCCTGTTCCTTAACTGTGTTCCTAACAACTAGGAAAGAGATGCCATTTCACTTCTCTTATCATAAGTGATACTTTGGTCCAAAAGTAACAGATAGCCCTGACTAGAACCATGTGGAGATAGAGCTATCACAAAACATGAAGTTCTGAGGCGGGGCAGACACACAGCAACCTTCAGGTGTAGGCTCTGCTTCTGGGCAGCTCTCCTGCCTCCCAGCCTCTGCAAACCTCCAGGCTGGGAGTAAGGTGGCCGTTGAGCCCCCGAGTCCAGGCGTCATATCCTTCCTCCCTTCAATGTCCAGTGAAGGAGAAAAGCTGTCTTTTCCTGTTGAGTTCCAAAAGGCAGAAAAGCTTTTCCCCAAAACCCTAGGAGACACCCCTTCACATATCATTGGCCAGAGGTAATAAGCCACTGCCAAGGGAGGAGTGTTCCACTGCCAGAATGGATCCTTCGATAGCGTGATGTTCAGGAGTCAACCATAAGCAGCACTGTATCTTGGATTTGAAGGAGAAAATGGGAAGCCAGAGTTGTGAGGATTACACCAGAGAAGTCACCACCTGAGCGTGTAGCCCACACACAACAAGGCAGAGCCAGTTCTGGAGCCAGCACTCCTGATGACATCCAGACGTCTCCAGCCTTGAGCCTATCCGTTTACTATCCTGCTTAAGGCAATTGAAGTTGGGTTTCTGTCCTTTGAAACCAAAGTACTGCCTGATACACAGAGAGCAGTGGGAGATTTTATGAGGCTTTAAGGCAAGAAACTGAGGCTGGAGAGGTGATAATGAAGAGCTATGCTCTGTCTTCCATGCCATGCACTTTTTAGTTTATCCTGGAGACAATGAGGACCCACAGACAGATGAGCAGGACAGCAATGAGGCTTTTCTGTCAGCAGGGCTGGGCTGGACTCAAGAGGAAGACCTGGGAGGCAAGGGGAGGAGCAGCATGCCATAGGAGCGGCCCTGCACGGCCTGAGAGCTTGAACTCGAGCAGTGGCCATGGGGCTGCAGAGGAAGGGCCTGATCTGCAAGGTCCCTCCTGAGGGTGACGACCAAAGGTGGGCTGGTCTGCTCAAAGGGCCTAGCATGGCTTCAACTGGCTTTCCCAAAACCTTCCTGGTATCCTTCTCTGCCTTCTCTCCTTCCCAGGGAGCTCCGACCCTGTGCATCTGGTGTACAGGCACATGTGGGCACAGAGAGCAGAATCCCGTAAGCTTCCAATGCCAAAAGCCAGACAACCATGAAACATCAAATGCACAGAAACTGCGTTCTTTTATGTATCTTCTGGAATAGAAAATACTTCAGGATGAAGGTCACTCAACATTTTCTAGATAAAAACACATGGCAGCAGAGGGAGCTCAGCCTTGAGAGCTGATGTTCACAGGTGTTGGAAAGCCAGCTCTGCAGCCTCAGGCACCTGATTCACAGTGACTGCTCCCAGAATGAGGCAGCACAGGGACACAGGGAGCATCACCACTGCTGCTTACTGATGGAGCATCAGGACACAGCCTAGAAGACAGGGGCACAGCCCCAGAAGGGAGTGGCGGGCTGCCCAGCTCTGGGTTTCTGCAACTGGGCCCAGGGTAGCAGTGACTCTAAACACAGCCCTCTCAGGTCACTCATTACCTATTTCCAATCAAAATCATACTGAAAAACAACTTGCTTATTTGTTTTATTGGCTTTTTCCTACTATTTCTTTCACCAAATATTTTCTGGGGCCTACCTGGGCCGAGCCCAGGATGGATGCCGAGAATACAAAGATGGAGAAGACTCAGCCTCTGCCTGCAGGGAGACCAGGGTCCACAGGAGATGCAGGCACAAAGACAAATACAGCAGCAGGCAGCACAGAGGATGGGGCACACCTCTACCCAAAGGATGTGAGCCCTGAGCTGTGCTGGAAAGTGAGCACACTGCAGGTAGGGGACAGCCCGGAAGGGCTCCAGGGAGAGAAGCAATGCGGCATTCTTCTGGGAAGGGGAGCGCCAGGGTTGCTGGAGGTGGGGGAAGGGCAGATTTGGAAGAGTCAAGACTGCAGGCTTGTTTGGGCAAGAAAATGGATTCTTTCCAGATGTCATAATCTTATCTCACCCTTGTGATTAGCTTCAAAGACCAGAGGCAAAGTTTGTAAAAGTAAAAACACCTACCAGTATTTAAGGTTTTCTTTTCCCTTTCTGGGGGTTTTCAATGAAGAAGAAAATAAATCTGAATATAGACTTGATTTGGGAAGAATATGCTATCAAATTCTGAACTCTTCCCTAAAAGCTTTATCAACTAAATAGGTATCCAAATATATCTAATAATGTTTGCCATCATTATCAGAACATTGATTGGATTCACAGTGGACCACAGTGGGGTCCGCAAAGCATATTTGCATTTCAATAACTCACTTAGTAGCCCTGAACAGGACCTTACACCCCGGAAGGTGCCCTGCCACTTACTACTTCTGGAACCCACAACAAAAATTCTACATGAAAATAATATCAAATGGCAACAATAAACATGACAAGAGTATCAGCTAATGCTTGTGTGTCTCCTAGATGCCAGGAAACTTACATACATTATCCCTAGTCCACACCACACCACCCTGACCCATCTTCCAGAGGTCCTGGACAGAGCCAAGCACACAGGGGTCATCCCAAGTTAGAGCTGAACCAGTGAAACATGAAGAGGTTGAGTGACTTGCCTGTGGCCACAGAGCGAAACACGAAGAGGTTGAGTGACTTGTCTGTGGCCACAGAGCTGGTACATGCCTGCCTTGAGTCCCTCTGCACTCCCAGCCCCTGCTCTTTATCCCCATGCTCTGTGGCTTCAAGTTTCTGATGTTACAGCCCCAATAGCCAGTCACCATCAGAAACATCACTAGCCTGAACTCCCAATATCAAATCTTATCAGAGGGATTTCTCAGGCTGAAAATCAAGAGAGCCAAAATGCCTGAGCAGAAAGCTGGTGACTCTTAGGATAAGTGGCCTTTAAACTGTTCTAGGGACTAAAGGGAATTTTTTTCTCCTTCACTCCCTGTTCCCCAACATTTTCTTGCTCAGCTAATTGGCCCCAGCTGGGAACAGACCTGGTCAACAGAAATGGGGGCCAGGGTATGTCAGGCTCCACAGGCCAGCCCAGGCTGGGAGGGGAATGTGACTGTTTATTTGGAATGGCTGTGCCCTGCCTCCAAGGGAGTTCAAGCGGTCAGATGTGTCCAAGTCTATTAGTGAAATCTGACAGGGATGTCACTGTGTTTGGAAAGAGGGCCATGGCCCCCCATGTCCTGGTGCCCAATAGGCACTGGCCACCAATCATGGTTGGTAGAGGGCAGGGGTGAGAAAAGGTCAGGAGTTCTGAACCTCAGGCTGTGCTGTAATGGGCTCTCATACATGTTGCAGCCCAGGCAAGGCCTCAGCAAAGCACAGCATCATGGCCACAGAATTGCCATGGGGCCTGCAGGCCCTGCTCTGGAGTAGAGGCACCACTACCAGCCCAGGCATCTCCTCTGGGGCTCCCGTGGCAGTAGGGCACACGGCCAGGGCTGGGTCTTCAGAGCTGGATGAATGACTTCAAATCCTAGCTCTGCTGTCCAGTTAAGTTTCCTGGGTCTAGGTTCTCTCACTTGTGGGATGGGCATGCCAGGAAATAAAGGAATGGGCAGTGCCGGCCATCAGTATGCAATGGTTCTGACATGTCACCCCCAGAAGCCCAAGATGGTGAGCAGGGGCAGCGTTTCCCTGCGAGGAAGCCAAAGCTCAGAGCTAAGGGACCTGACAGGATCAGAAAGGACTAAAGCCTTTTTCTGATTTCAGTCCTTTCCATGCAAAATTCGTAAGTTTCCTAGGGCTGCCATAACAAATTACCACAAATTTGGTATCTTAAAACAACAAAATATTTCTTCTCTCACAGTTCTGGAGCAAGAAGTCCAAATCAACGTGCCAGCAGGACTGGTTCCCATGGAGGCACTGAGGCAGACTCATCTCCATGCCTCTCTCCTGGCTTCTGGGGGCTTCTGGCAACCATGGGCACCCCTTGGCTTGGAACAACACAGCTCCAATCTCTGCCTTGGTTTTTATATGGACTTCTCTCTGTGACTCTCCATGTCTTCTCCTTGTCTGTCTCTTACAAGGACACTGATCATTGGACTTAGGGCCCACCCTAATCCAGGGTGATTTCTTCTTAAGATCCTTACCTTAATTACATCTGCAAGACCCTTATTCCAAAATGGTCATATTCTGAGGTTCTGGGTAGACATATTTTAGGGGACCACAATTTAACCCACTATAGTCTACCCTCTGGTACCCAAAATTTACATCCATCCCACATGCAAAATACATTCACCTCTTCAAACATCCCCCAAACTCTCAGTCCATTAAATCATTAACTCTAAGCCCAAAATCTCATCTAAATTATCATCAGCTCAAAAAGTTCCTAATCTCATCATGTAAGTCACCTAATCAGGTAGGGGTGAGACCCTAGATATGGTCTATCCTGGGGCAAAATGCCTCTCCATCTGTGGACCTAGAAAACAATTTACCTACTTCTAACATTCCAAAAGGGAGATGATGGAAAAAATACAAGGGTCATTGGTCCCAAGCAAGTTTAAAACACAGCAGGGCAAATTCCATGAGGTTTCAATATCTGAGACTGACCTCTGTGGCTACTCCCCTAGCCTCTGCTTCTGTGTCCACAGCCCTGCTCTCAGAGTCATTTTTCCTTTTTTAGTTTTTGAAGGATAACATGTGTTTGTAGCTGAGTTGTTCTATCAGTCTGTTTCATGCCTGTAGAATCCCAGAAGTCTGACAGCTTTTTATTCATTTGTCAAGTCTCTCTCCCTTTCGGTTCAGTGTTTTTGCTGGTATAACATTCTCAAAATCCTTCAGGGTCTCTCATATACATCAAAGGGTCCATGCCATTAGCCAAGACGGCTCTCCACATATCCTTGCTATAGAAGTCCGTCTCTATTCCTGGCTGCTGCTAAGTTGCTTGGATCTGTGAGTCACACACCTCCTCTCTTCAACAGAAGGTTGTCCAGCCTCACCTTTGGCCTTCTCTCCAAGGTATGCTTTCTCAGCAGTGAATTTCCTAATCTAAACATCCTTTGCAATCTAGAGGGACTGAGAACCTCCCAAATCATCAAGCGCTGGTTCCTGTTTGCTAACAGTTCCTTCCTCAATTCATTCCTTTTCCCTCGTGTTTTACTATAAGCATCAGTGGAGAAACAAGGCAGCATCTTTCACACTTTGCTTAGAAATCTCCTTAACAAATGTCTCAGGACATTCTTAGAAGTTTTGCTTTTCCTGACTAGTAAATTAGATCATCAGGCAGTAGATACCAAAAGTGTTAAAAAGTAGGCTGGGGAAAAACAGGTGCACAAAAGTAAAAGGAGAATTAAATTTGTTATCTATCAAGTACCTGCCATGTGCCCAGTACTAGAGATCAGTAACTGGCATCCTGATAGGCAAGTTCCACCTTTATAAGGACAAAGAGGGTAGCAAAAAAGCTCAGAACAGAACCCCACTCGAACATCCCTGCCTCCTTACCACTGCTGACTTCTCTGCCTTAGCCCTTCTCCATGCCCTTGGCCCTAACATTGCAGCCACTGACTCTTATCAAAAACTTTTTTCTCCCTCTAGAACCTCAGGTACCCCCAATTCAGTCTATACCGCCCCCCAGAGAGCCCTCTTTTGACACCTCTTTCATACTCCCAGCTCCTCTCCCAAGCTGTAAGCATGTCTTCTCCCAGAGTGGAAGGGATGCCAGGTCAGGGTAGCCCCCAGAGGTCTGAGTTAGGAAGCAAAGAGACTGGAAAGAAATTTAGTACTGATTCATTTTTCTGTTCTAGCAAAGAATCTGCGAACAGTCACCAAAGTAATCTTAATTTTGTTAATATAAACTGAGTCTACTTTTACACTTTTGTGCTTTATTTTTTAAAATTTGCACTTTTAGTCCCTGGCTTAAAGTAGATTTCATTCAAGTGGTCTTTTCCTGGGACCGGTGGTCTTCAGAGGAGGATGTGACAGCAGGTAGAGGAGGGGACTGTGAGTCACAGTGTCCAGGGGACATCCTAACACCCAGGTCTGGCCAGGTTCCAGGGCTCCTTGGATACGGTGGGGTCCCGCCATCCAACTCCTCCCACTAGATCCAAGGAGCTCTGGAACCTGGCCAGAGCCGAGTCCTTTCTTTTGTTTGGTCCTTTTTGGTCAGGAGACTCTTCCCTAATACCCCTGGCCCCTGTAGGAGGAAGTAATAGCCACACTGTTGTAAAATGAGCTGGGGGGTTGAAAACTCAGGTTGCCTTCACTTGGGAGAATCCTGTTCATGCCTACCCTCCATGAAATGCCCCTTCCCTATATCCAACCATGCTGCTCTAGACCAGGGATGGCACACACAAGGCATGGGTGCCAGCAGGGCCCCTCTCCACTTCCCTCACTCAGGCCAGGTGCTGCTATTATGGCCCTCTCATCCGGAGGGCAACGTGGTTCATTTTATGTGTCAACTTAGCTGGGCCACGGTGCTCCAACTTCATTCTGGGTGTTTCTGTGAAGGTGTTTTCAGATGAGATTAACATTTAAATTAGTGGATGTTGAGTAAAGCAGATGACCCCTATAATGTAGGTGGGCTTCATCCAATCAGTTGAAGGCCTTAAGAGCAAAAGGATTAACCTCCTCAGAGAAGAGGGGATTCTGCCAGCAAATGACCTTCAAGCTGCAGCTCTTCCCTAGGCCTCAATTCTGCCAGACTACCCTGTAGATTTTGGACTTGCCAGGATTTATAATAGTATAAGCAAATTCCTTAAAAAAAAATTATCTATTATCTATCTATTTATCTATCTGCATTTATCTATTTATCTATCTAGGTGCATTAGTTGGTGTTCTCCAGCAAAACAAAACTAATAGGAGATACAGATATCTAAATATTTACATCTGTGTATCTCTATCTATGTATCTATAGATACCTAGATATCTGTATCTCCCATTGGCTCTGTTTCTCTGGAGAACCCTAACCAACACACCTAGTGAGCCAGACAACCTTAAAATGCCTCAACACAGCCTCCGGGTAGCCATTCCCAATTAACATGCAAATTGAAATCATGCAAATCCAAGCCTCTCTAGCAGCTAGCTGAGTCCACAGGGCTGAGAGCCTCCACTTCCCTGTACTCTAGGCTCCTTCAAGGATTAGAGAACTGCCCTGGACCCCAGCATTCCCGGCAAGATCTCACACGAATTCTAATAGCCTGTGTTTGCCACCTTTATTCTTGTTGAAGGGGAGGCAGTCAATGGGACAGTCAAAGAGTAAGTTTCTCTTGTCGCATAAAGTAAAACTATTAAAAATGCCTTCTGAATAAGGGGAATATCAAGGCACTAGACATCTTTCAAATCAGAGCCAGGCCATTGCAGTAGAAAGGAGGGGTGATGGGGAGGCACCAGCCATTCATCCTTCTCACAGGTCTTCAGAAGGATAATGCGGCATCTGCCGATGGCCACCAGGAGTGCAAAACCAACCTGGATTTCTTCCAGATTCTATGACTGAGCACCACAAGATTCACATCGTGTTTAATTTGAAATTACTGTGGTTAAGAAAAAGGTACCCAGAAATAACTCCACATATACTTGTCACCCTGACGTACAGCCAGTGTCCAGAAAGGGAGGTTTCCCCTCCAGCAGCCCTACTTGTTAACCATGTGATCTCAAGCCCACCTCACCTTCTGGAGCCTCAGTTTCTTTATCTACACAGAACACCTACTTGGGAACACCTCCTTGTGGCACAACATAGGCCTCCAATAAACAGGTGCTATGAGAATTAGGGAGAGCAGCAGTCCTAGAATCTGAGGTGAGAGACTTGGAGCTGGGCGGGGCCAGGCAGCCACAGGGTGAGAGTGCAGGAGGAGAGGTGGGGCAGAGCGGACAGTGGGAGTCACAGGGCAGGCACAGGAGGCTCAGCAGCTGAACAGACAAAGGGACAGTCCCCCTCCCTTGCTGCCAGGGAGGAGAACAGAAGGGAGGACAAGGTAAGACTGACCTTGAGGGCAGGGATCTCCACGCTGTCACCGAGGCTGATGCAGCCTGAGAGGATGGTCCCTGTCATCACAGTGCCTTGGCCTTTGATGGAGAAACAGTGGTCCACAGACATGAGGAACGGTCCCGAGGGGTCTCTCATCGGGATAGAAATCTGGGACGTCAGGAGCTAGAAAAGAGAAACTGGTGCCACAGTCTGTGGGGAGAGGAGCCAGATGGGGCAGGGCAGAGGAAGGCACAGGATGTGGCTGACCAGCAGTTCATCAAGGCTGCCAAGGTGGACTCAGCTCAGAGGTCCATGCCTCAGCAAGGTGGCCAGGAGATCAAAACCACCAACTCTCTGACTGCATTCCAAGCTTCTGACATGCTCTCAGCTCTTTCCACTCAGTATGAAGGAAAGGGCACCTGCAGAAGCCTCTTCTGTCTTCTCCCGTGGAACTGCTACAATGGTCTGTCCTGCCAGGCCCTCCACACTGCAGCAGAGTAGCCACTAAAGGACACCCTGTCCCATTGCTCCCTGGCCTCATGCATTTCCCCAGCCTCCTGATGCCTTCAGAATTTAAAACTCCTTATCATCTAGTCCCTAGGTACCTTTTAGGCCTCATCTTCCACCACTCCCCAATGTATGCCAGAAGCCAGCCGCCGGCAGGCCTAGAGTTTTACCAGCTGGCTCAGCCTCGCCTGTACTGCAGCAATACCTCCTCTGGACAGGCTTCTCTGTATGGCCACATTTCCCCTACTCCCATCACCACAGCTAACACTCTCCTGTGATCATCTCTTTATTGTCTCCCCCGCAGGGCTGTGAGGGCCAGGTATCTCCAGTAGCTGGCATCGTGCCGGCGAGAATGACAAGTGAAAGAAGAAGAAACAAGGGGATGTGGGGAGAGGGAGGAGGAAAGGGTTGTTCCCAGTGGCCTTCGTTCTCTGCAGACTCCATATGCCTCAGCCTCACCGGCCGATTTTCCTCATGCCACCTGTGTGCCAGGATATGCTGTCAGGGCTCATCACCAATAAACAAATGAAAACAAAGACTAGGATTACTTGTGTTTGCTACTTTTTCACTTCGTAAGGGAACACGCTGTCAAAAAAGTATTCAGTGGTGAATGTTCCAAAGTCTTAGTCTTGAGATAACAATTCTTTTGGAAAAAGACTAGAGATTCAAACAAAACAGGCTTGGTCTGAGATTTATGTAGAGGCTTCTTAAAGGAATATACAAACATCTTTCATAGCAGCATTTTTGAGGATTTTGCTTTAACAAAAACAACTGTCCCAGGCTCCCAGACAAATGGTCTCAGGAGCCTGATGAAAAAGTAACAAAAGCCTCACCCAGAAAACATTTGTTTGGCTAAGCTGACAAGATTAGCACGTGTGAGTCACAGAAATGGTGGCAGTGCATGTATGTGGTCACACCTCATCTTGGCTCTGCAGAGCCAGGTGCAGGTGGGCCGTGAAGCTGACCGCAACAATCAACTTGGGTCTGAATCCCAGCTCCACCGTGTAACTTGCTGTGAGACATGGGTCAAGTTATTTAACCTCTTTGAATCTCAGACTCTTCGTTGGTATATGGGGATAAATAATTTCAGCCTCCCTGAGTTTTTGTGAATGTCAATTGATCCTGTATGTAGAGAACTGAGTACAGTGCCTGGCCTGTAAACATCAACATCACTGTAATAGGAAGCACTGACATGGCACTGTTCCAAGCACGTCATACACATTAACTCATTTAACCCTCACAACAACTCCATGAGGTATGTGCTATTATCTTCCAAGTGAAGGAACTGAGGCAAGAAAGAGTAGATCATTTGCCTGAGGTCAGAGAGAGTGGTGGTGGAGCTAGCACCTGAACCACAGTCCAGCCCCAGAGCCATGCACGTTGCTACTCCACCCCTCTGAACGGCCTGAGCACTCTGTGGAGGAACTCTGTGGCCCCATTCTCACTGCTACCTTCCTTAGTACCAGCACCACCAGCACTCACACACACCCTTCCTGATGGATGACTGGGCTCCCTCCCTGACTACCACCACAAGTTAGGAAGAACAACCTGGGCCTCAGCCCCACAACTTCCGAAGATAAGCCTCCCATCTTTGGTGGAGGTGCCCAGGATGGAAGCTGCATTGTCCCTGCTGCTGGGCTCATGTCCTTCACCCCTGCCTCGCTGGCACCCAGCCCAGGTGGTGTACTGGAGGAGTTGATACAGTCTGAAGGACTGGAATGGATGTCATGGTCCCAGGGTTCCAGACAGGTGGGAGCTGCTTTGTCTGAGTGGAGGTATAACAAGAGAAAGGAAAAAGCGAGGCACAGCAAGGTGTGACGAGCTCTGCAGAGTCTTGGCTGGAGGGTGAGTCATGGGCTTCAGGGAACCTTAGGAGCCCTAGTTTGGGTTTACCTTTTTGAGGGAGGTGGGGGAGCTGTACTAAGGTGTGAGTGGTTAGGTTAATGGAACCAACTGAGTCCTCTTGCTAGGGATGCCTCTCTTTCTCTCCCAGGGGAGAGAGGGACACAAAGAGGTCTGCCTGAGCAGCGCTGGGGCTAAAGGGCAACCTGGATTCAAGCTGATAGTACCTCAATGAGCTCTGGAATGCCCTGTGGAGCTTCAGTTTCGGGGGCCTCTGGTCCCCCCGGTTTGGCCGCCACGGGTATAATCGGTGCACCTCGGAACCTGAAATGGAAAATAAGTCCCATCACAGTTACAGAGATCAGCAACATGGACACAAAGCACATCCATGAAGCACCTGGCACAGTACCAAGTGCGATGAGCGTCCTCTTCTCTCCCCCCATCAACCAAGCCTAGAAGACAGCACCACTGTACTCGCATGTGGCAGATGATGCAATGGAGGCCCCAAATTTCCCCCTTTTGGGGAAATGTCCCTGCAATGGACATCAGAATTTTAAAGGGCTCTCTTAGATATTAAGCTCCACTTTCAGAGCTCTCCCTAAGGAGGCAGCAGTGATCCTGGCCCCTAGGCTTCTGAATAAAAGACCTCCTTGAAGAAGACCAATAAATACATCTCAGCCTTCTGAAGAGATGCAAGAAATAATCGTGACCAAAAAGTCCCTGTAGATGTACCTGGAAGCACATCTCTACAATCTCAGTTTCTAAGGAGGAGCGATCCTGCCTAAACTCTACTGGGAAAGCCCCTGCATCTTTAAGAAGACATACTTAATCTGTGTGGACATTTATCTTTCCCATTTAAAAAAAGGAACACTGTTACGGAAAAAAAAAAAAGAGGGAAAGAGAAAATAAATAACCCATAATTCCATCATTGTGGTGTATTTTCTTCCAACCATGGTTTTCCTATGCTTTGCCAACGGATTATTTTTTTCAGATTTTGGTTATAGTATGCATACAATTTCATATCCTGCTAAGTTATTTACCATTATATCACAAATAACTTTCTGTTGAATGAGAGCAACAACAATAACAACTTACATGGCTGAGCCAACCTTATAATGTGAGGTTTAAACGAAAGCATCTACAACACATGATGGAGTTGTCACCATCTTATAGATGAGAAAATGAGGCTTAGGGAGGCTAATTGATTTGCTTCAAGTTGTTGGCTATGAACCTTAGAGCCAAATTTAAACCCAGCCCATCTGAGTCTGAAGCCAGGGCTCTCAGTCTCTTTGTAACACTTCTCCCTGTCTGGGCCTGTTCTTTCATTGTTGACACCTGGACAACGATAACGGCCCAGAATTTACATGCTTGTACATGCTTTCCTCCATTACTTATTTGTGATATTTCAAATTTTTCACTATTATAAATTACACTGTGATAAACATGTCAGTGGGCACGAATGATTTTTTTTTTTTTTTTTTGCCTTGGCTTTGGGGTAAATTCATGGGGTACGCATCTAAGAGTGAATACACACTAAAAGATCAGCAAAATGATAAGAGCAAGGACATCTGAAAAGCCCTCTTCCATGGAAGCAAAGAACACTGGCAAAAAAGACCAGAATCAACTTGTTCAGAACTCTGGAATTAACCAAAGGCTTGAGCAATCTGTGGAGTGTTTACTCAAGAAGAGTCTCAGTAAAACCAAGTGAGTTTTCGATGTTTTAACTTGCCCTCTTCTATGCTAACTCTGCAGCAGTCCTGAAAACCAATCAGTAGCCTGCCAGGCACTGAAAGGGGCAGAATGGGTTTGAGTTCCTTCAAAGCCCTTCTCCCAGAGAACGATCATGATTTTCTAGTCTGGTGGTTCCCTGGAAGGCCCTATTCACAATGCTATATTTATTTGATCTGCCTTGGAGCTTGCTCAGTGCAAATAGCCTTTACCCTGCGGGAGTTTGTTGAAAATAATCAGAGGCAATTGTTTAACATCATAGCTGCCTGAGGGAAGCTGTGATGTTTAATAACGAAAAACTTCTCAAATTTCATAGAAAATATTAATCTACACTTTCAAGAATCTCAGTAAACTCTAAGTAGGATAAACTCAAAGGCACCCACACCTGGCACATTACAATCTAACTGCTGAAGGCCAAAGACAAAGAGAATCTTGAAGCTATCAAGAAAGAAGCGACTTAACTCATGTACAAGGAATCCACAATAAGATTAGCAGCTGGTTTCTCCGGAGAAACCATGGAGGCCAAAAGGTATCAGGATAATATATTCAAAGAAGTGAAAGTTAAAAAAAAACAAAAACAAAAAACTACCAACCAAGAATTTTATATGCAGTAAAAAAATGCTACAAAAATGAAGGGAAACGTGGGATCACCATATGATTCAGCTATTCCACTCCTAGGTACATATCCAAAAAGAACAGAAAACAAATAAAGAAATACATATCCATACATGTCCAGAGTAGCACTATTCACAATAGCCAAAAAGTAGAAACATCTCAAATGTCTATCAATAGATGAATGGATACACAAACTATGGTGTATATATATACACAAACTATGGTGTGTATACATACACAACAGAATATTATTCAGACATTAAAAGACATGAAGTATCAATACATACTTCAGTGTGGTGAACCACAAAAACACCGTGCTAGGTGAAAGAAGTCAGACACAAAAGGTTGCATATTTTACAATTCCATTTATATGAAATACCAGAATAGGTAAGTCCATAAAACAGAAAGTCGGTTAGTAGTTCCCAGGCTGGTGGGGCACAGAGAATGAGGAGCAAAGGGCTTAATGAATAGTTTCCTGTTGGGGTAATGAAAATGTTCTGGAATTAGACACTGGTGATGATGGACCATTCTTTCCACACTGAAAGTATGGATTTCATGGTATGTGAATTCTATCTCAATTACAAAGAAAATAGATTGAAAGGTATGCTACCTTTTCTACTACCACAATGAACATCTAAGATGCCTATTTCACTGTACGCATAACAAAACAGTCTTTTAAAAATTATTTTTAATATATACTTCATTTTAATTTGTATTTCCTTAATAAGTAAGCCATACAATGTTGAACCACTTTCAACTGTTTGTATACCCAATGTATTTTCAGGAGACATTTCTGTAGCACTTCTAGTTCTGGAGTTTGTTTCCTCCAGGAAGAGCCACCCTTACCTTCCTGACACTGAGGGCTGCTCTAAGTGCTTCTCTGCATATACTCTAGCATGCAACACAGTGGGAGTGACAGAAAGAGACAGGACACTTTACTGAGCACCAACGGTACAAGCAATTGTGCTAGAAGCTTTCCAATCCCCATCTCCTCATCACAATCCTGTAAGGTGGGTATTATTCTTCTTCCCCCTATTTCGTAGAAGAGGGTCCTAAAAGTTTGGCCAGCTTTGGTAGCTTGTTCCAGGCCACAGGCTAATGAGTGGTGGGGCTGTGATTTAAAGCCAACTCTGAGTTTACTTTCCACCTGAGACTATCATGAGAACAATCCTCCATCAGCCTAGGCTGGAGGCAGGGGCATGTGTCTCTTCTCAAATCCATATGAGAATTTGGAAAGTAGCTGATCTTCAAGGATCAGGGAACATATATGTAATTCCTGTAGCCAGATTAACAAAACCCTTGCCCTTAATTACATACATTAAATATATGTAATTTTAGTTCTCAAACCAGTGAAAAAATGATGATAGCTATAATTATAGTACCCAATATTATGATAGTTTGCTACCACTTTCAAATTGCAGACATAAATTTATTGAATCCTTAACAACCCTCTGAGGTAGGAAGAACTGCTGTCATCATTCCCACATTCAGAGTCATACATTCATTCTCCAAATAATGGTGAAGCACCCACCATGCACACAGCACCTGGCTAGATGCTTTCACATGACTCCATTTAATCCTCACAGCAATGATGTCAGGTATAATATCATTTTAGAGATGAGGAAACTGAAGCACAGAGGGTCAAATGATTGCTAAAGGGTCACTGGTGAAGCAAATGGCAGAAGCAAGGAGGAATCCAGAGCTCAGCACTTTGGACCCAAAAGCCCTATTCCAGAGCCCTGTCCTTCCCACGGTGCTGGGATCCCCAGAACGACCTCCAGCATCCCCTCCCCAGGGATACTGACCTGGAAGATGGCATCAATGGTCTTTCAAAACACAAGACCAGAAGACTGAGCCCAGTGCCAGCCTGGTCACAAAGAGGGGATGACAAAACGTCAAGGTCGCTCTGCTCCCTCCCCTCCTCCTCCTCTCTCAGGGCTGACCTGCACATAGACCAATTGTCCCACATCCTCTTCACAAGCTTTGTCAAATTTGTGTGCCACCTGAGCTATTCTTTACTCATTTATTTTCCTTAAAAGAATTAATGTTCTTACTTAAATATATTTATCTTAAAACACAATTTCATGTCACTATCTAAATGGAAAACCACCACATGCCACAAATAAAAGGTGGCACCACTGGCCCCTTTAAGGACATCCATGAGGCAATGCTCTGCACTCCCTCTGCAAAACCTGCTCCTGGCTCCTAGCACGCCAAACCCCCATGCTGGGGAGACAGCATGATGTGCACAGGTCACGCTCAAGAGGTGAGTACTTCCTGCACTTTTGCCTCCTGACCTCTATGCTGAACCTGGTTATGCTGTAAAGTTGGTAATGCCCATTATAAGTTTCACTGAAATAACATAATTTAATTTAGTATCATGAAATAACAGTGTGAAAATAGCTGTTTCTGTGAAAACTAAATTGAATGCTCTGAAAAGGTGTGATAAAGACAAATCTCCTTAAAATCTAGTGTTAAATTAGGTGTGGATAAGAAAACCAGAGAAGACTTACAGGGAGGTTGTGTGAAAACAGAAAAATTCTGTACTCAGACTTTGTAAATCTTGCTTCACTGAAATTGTGGGCAGTGCACTGCATTCGGGAGTGATTTATAGATGAAAGGTGACTTGGAGCTCTAGTTAGTGGGCTCATCCTGGAAGAAAAGACGGGCTGGGCAGTACACATACCAGCAAGTGACAGGTGGAACAAAGCTGTGGAGTCCCTCTGAAGAGCATCTGAGCAAAGAGAAGGAAACTGCTGCTCAAACACTCACAACAGAATTAAAGTCAGTCACTGAGGCTTTCTCTGGGAAATCTTACTAGAGAGCACCTCTGCAACACTGAGAAAACCGCACAAACTTAGAAGATGTGACCAAGAGAAACAATCACATGAAAAGAAAAGTATGCCACACTTGGATAGAAAAAGCCAGAATGATCACAGTTGCTGCCCACAATGATGCGACTGGAGACTGCACGCTACAACTTTTCCTTATTGCCAAATCAGCAAACTCCAAAGCTTTCAAAAACATAAATTCTGGGCCAGGTATGGTGGCTCACACCTGTAATACCAGCACTTTGGGAGGCAGAGGCAGGAGGATCACTTGAGGCCAGGAGTTCTACACCAGCCTGGGCAACACAGAGAGAACCCATCTATAAAACAAGTGTTAAAAATTAGCCAGGTGTGGTAGCGCATGCCTATAGTCCCGGCTTCTTAAGAGGGTGAAGCAGAAGGATCACTTGAGCCCAGGAGTTCAAGGTTATAGTGAGATCCAGACTGGGCAACACAGTGAGACTCTGTCTCAAAAATAAATAAATAAATTACATACATACATACATACATACTAAGAAGAACATACAGAATATAGCTTACTTAACTGTACTCAGACCAAATGAATTAAAGATAACATATAGATTATAAGCGATCATGTATGGAAAATTAAAATTATAAATGACACAAAAACCAAACATTCTTCAAAAGCACAGCCTGAAGAAGAGGAGTCAGGCCCATTCAGAACTCAAATCCACATGTAGCCAAGAAGCCCCAGATGAGCCTGGCCCGGCTGCCAGTGTCTTGGTGCTGATGAGGAAAGGGAGGCACGATGCTGAGAATGCTGTATTTCTTCTGTTACAGCTTTCATTGTTGATTTTATTAAATAAATATGCATGTACATGTTTTAAGTTAAAATACTATGTTTAAGGCATGAATGTGTCATTTTTTATGATCCTCTGCTCTAAGGGACTTTTTTTGATTAACCAACCATAGCCCAATCTCAGGGGACAAGAAATCTTCTACTACTGTAGCTACAAAAATAAACACACAGAAAATAAAATAGAGCTATTAAATTCTAGCTAGATACTATTACCTGCTGAAGGCGCTGAGGCTGGTTAAAAAGTTAGGGAAATCTTTAAGACATAACAGTACCAATTTGAGACTTTTTTCTGACTTAATAAAAGAGATTTAAAGATAACTGAAGGAGGATTAACTTTCATTGCAATTTTGCCACATCCAAGCACAGTCCCAGATGGATCTTGTGTGACATGTGGTGCACATCCCTCACTCTGCGTAATACTGCCTTCATCTTCCTCAGACCCTCGGCCACCCCTCACATTCCCCCACTGTGGCCCCAAACAGAAGCCAGGCAAAGGATCCAGCTCAAGAAGAAGCACCTGAAGGGAAGAGCCCAAGCTTGCTGCCAGGTCTATGGGGGCCTCCCAGGAACCCATGCTGACACCCCAGCCCCAGCCCCGCTCCCCAGCCCCTCCACGCTCTTCCCTGGACTCACATCTAGAGCCTCCTACAGCCCCAGATTTCTCTCCTCTTGGGACAAAAGCCCTCTTGCTTGACACCTCCATCCTGCCACTTTCAATCAATATCCAATTTCTCCTTCTTCTCATATTTCAAAACAAATCCCACTTCTGTTTACCCACTAGAGCTTATGGCTGATTTTCTTACAAGGTCACTTCTGTCTCCTTCTCTTTTAAGTGCAGGACATTTACTAAGCACTTCCTCTGTGCCAGTCTCCATGGAACGTGCACGATGAACACACAAAGGGCTCCCAAGAGCAATGGTGGTGAGGGGCTGGGGCACCAGACCAGGGTGCCAATTCCAGGTGACACTAAGAGGAATGGGGGCCAGGGTTCAGGGAATCATGGCAGAGAAACAAGTTCCTGAAGGTCAAGAGCAGCTCCCGGTGGTCAACTCAGTGCTCTTCCCTTGCACTTGCTTTCCCCTGTGGCATCTGACCAGGTGACTATCCAGAAGTGGCATTCTTCCCTCCTCCCTGACAACCCCATACCTTTATTTCCATGGCCCTTGACTATCCTTCACGTCCCGAGAGGCCCTTCTTCATCACTCATGCGCCCACTGCAGGCCTCCCCAAAGAGTGGCTCGAGAGCCCAGCTCTTCCCCTGCATGCTGACCATGGGGACCACAGCCCCTCTGTGGACCATTCCCAAACCAGCATCTCCAGCCAAGCCCCCTTTCCAGCACTCTAGCTCTACCCTGCCATCTGCCATCAGGCTGCCTCCTGGCCTCTAATTCCTGGCCTCTGATATAGGATGGTATTGCCCTGGCCTCTGAATTAGTCCTCTCTGACTGCATGGTCACCGATGTCTCTCATCAGTCACTGCATCTAATCGGTTCTCCTCTTAGGATCTTGCTCCAATCCATCCTGATTTTCATTCTTAATGGGTTCCACTCTGGGTCAGGCTCTTCTCACCCCAGGCCTCCCAATTGCTTTCCAAAGTGTGTGCACAGACCACAGCTGTGAGAACCTTCTAGCAGCACTACTCTGAGGTGCTGGTCTTCTCCCCTCCCCACTCTCAGGACTCTGTGACTGTCCCGGGATGAAGCCCGGGCCCAGGGTGGTGCACAAGGCCCTCTGGGGTCTGCTCCAGTCTCTCCACACTGACTCATCACAGCAAAAGCCCTGGGTAACTGGATTTTTAAAACTCAAGCTCACACTGTTGCCCTCACCTCCTTCCCTTCCTCTCCTAGGCAAACCTCACCCAGGCAATGGCAGCCTGAGGCAGGATTCCAGCAAGAAATCTAGGACTAATTTCCATTCCACAGCCAGTTTATGCGATTTCACCTCACTCAGCCCCCATTTCCCTGCCCAACAGGAGATGGCATGACCTAGATCACAGGGTTGTCTCCCAGACTGAATCGGTTAACACGTATAAAAGTGCCGTTTGGAACTCACGAGGAACCCTGGAAACTACTGCAACCACCAGCCGTCTGTACCCGCACACCAGCCACAGATGACGGCACCTCTTCCCAGTGACCAGTTCCTGGCCTGTGCGCCATATTTTGAACCTCACCCCTGCTTAGTCATCACATGCCCTTCTACAGTTAGTCCTCATTCCTGACTCCCCAGCCAGAAGCAAACTTGCCTTCTTCAGAATCCCCTTGCTACTCTGAGGAGCCACTTCAGCTCTGGCATTTAACTCTGACACAAAGCAAATTCCCTAGCCTACCTCCGCCATCGTCCAGGTACTCAGGATCTCCTGCCCAACTGCATGGGAGGCTCCTCAGTTGGGAGGAGCTTAATTCAACTAGCCTTTGAAACCTCACCCCACTGCCCTGGCCTGGTTGGGAGCCCTTGAAGAAAATCAGATTTTTTTCTTTTTTAAAGACAAGAGAAGTAACTTTGAGGAGGCTGGAGTTCCCTAAAGAGCAACTTAAACAATCTCAGGGGCCCCTCATTGCTCCAAAGGTCAGTGTGACAAGATGACTTCAGTTCAGTAAGGAGATTCCAAACAGGGCCAGAGACCCACCCGTCAATCAGTTCTAGAGTAGCTCAGACATGACGCGCTGCCCCCACAGAAGTAGCGGGGCTTAGGTCTTTGCCTTGAGAAAAGCAATACCCAGGAGAAAAGAGAGCTTGCAAAAGGAACAAGGGAGGGAAAAATAATTCACAAAGGAAGGAACTGTGAGGAGAGGGAAGGAAAGAGGAAAAGGAGAAAATAACACTGAGGAACAGATACAGAGAAGAAGAAAAGAAACACAGAAGAGAAAACAGGAAAGGCAGGAAAAGAACTCAGACTTCTCTGTAGACCTGCTCTGTACCAGGCACCAGGCTTGGTGGTGTCCATACCATCTCAATAGTCCATGGGCAGGGGCTCAGGTACTATATTCAGAGAAGCTATGACTTGCCCAGGGAGCCCAGGGAGTAAGTGGCTGGTCTGCAGGAGCCCAGAGTCCAGGCCTCTCCCATAGGAGAAAGAGACGGGTAGGACAAAAATCTATTCTTAGCACTAAGCAGAGCTGATGGAGCCAAGACCCAGCCATGTACACTGGCTCTGCTTCCACGCCCTGAGCCAGAGGCTCAGAGGGACACAGAGTCGTAGGAACGTGCATGGGGAATTCCAGAGATTACCCATAAAGCTTTTGGAAATTCAATTATCTTTATCCAAACCCTTTTGGGCAATGTATAGTAATAGAATATAACAGTGTGTTGGGCCAGGTGTCTGGCCCTTTCCCAGACTCAAGAGAAGCTGGCCTTCCTGACACCCTGAACATGCTACACACTAGGGCACCCTGGCTTCTGGCTGTACAAGGGAGACCCAGCCCCATGAAGCCCTGGGGAGTAGAGTTTAGCAGCCACTGGATTGGTGTCTGGGAGTACAAGGGGCTCCAGCCAGAGACAGCAGCTGCACAGTTCTGTAGTGCAGGCAGGAGCTGACCCAGAGCTCATTTAAGGACTTCTGTCTCTGTCATCCCACTGTCTCCTCCAGACTTCCCTGGCAGCTACAATATGTTGCGGTGCTTGCTGGGTCTAGATGTGCTGACTGTGCATGCAGGCTGACGTTCATTAGCACACAAAAAAAGTTTCAGATAAATATATATGTGTATGTATGTGTGTGTATATATATGTATATATATATGAATTTATAATCCATATAAAGATATATAAACAAATAGAATATAAACAAATTTTAGCTTTGGGATAGATTTCAAAGCAGCCAACATTTATCAAGTCTCACTTGATAGTCAAGTAGTCAAGCCAGACACAAAACCTACCTCTGAGGAAACTGTAAGGATCCGACTGATTCCATGAACTACGTATGGGAAACCCCTAGGACAGTGCCAAGTACACAGCAGTTGCTCCACGTTACAGCTATTATTCTTACACATCCAGGTGTGCCAGGCTCCATGTCAAATGCTCCCTTATATTAAACGCTGTAAGACTGAACTTTTCAGTGCCCCTTTTACAAAGGAAGAAATAGCAGCTCAGAGAGATGGAGTGAGTTACCCAAGCACACACAGTTAGTCAGCCACAAAGCTAGTATGGAAAACACATCTAGTCAAAGTCCACTCAGTAGCAGAGAAATTCCTTGAGATTGGCATTCATCCCATTCACAGGGAGGGAGGCAGGATCAAGGGAGTCCCTGGTGGGCTCCAGACAGAGGGCTCTGGCTAAAACAGAGAGAAAGAAATAGAAAGTGTTTAAAAAGCAGGAAGAAACACAAAGGGAGTCTGGGGGAATGATGTATCAAGGATGCTGTCAGATGATAACATTTAGTGGAAAAATAAACAGAAAAGCCTAGAACACAGAACAGTGTCAATGCTGTGATAACAACTACCTCAAATTATGTACAAGCAGGAAAGACTGACAGGGATCCTGGGGGAAAAACACTTTAATTTGATGCATTGAGAAGATTGTGGGTACATTTTTATCTTCTATTTTGATTTCTGTTAACATTGATAAATGCTTATGCAAGAGTAATTTTAAATGCTTTCAGAGATAAAGAAGCACAAAGAAAAACAATCAAAGAGTTTGACTACATAAAAATTAGAAACTTCTGTATGTCAAAAAAAGCAACTAAAATGGAAAGACAACAAATGCCAAAGACTTATGATAGGAAAAGGGTTAACAGCAATATCTTTACTAACATTAAACACTCCCAAAAATTAAAAAAAAACATTAAAATTGCAAGAGGCAAACAGACAAAATTTTTACATGGGCATAATTCACACATACAAAAGCACAACTGTTCAAAACACTTAAGGAAATAAGGAACCACATATTAAAACAAGAATAAAATACCATTTCTACTAAGTTACCATTTCTACTAAAACACCATTTTCTACTCAGTTTCAAGTATACCAAAGTAATCTGCTGACACCTGTGTAAAATGGTAGAATACTTCCAGAAAATAATATGGCAATGCACAGCAAAAAGTTTAGAAATGTTCAGACCCTTTGATCTAGTAATCTCACACCTGCAAATCTATCATGAGGAAAAAAGTGAAAATACAATTTAATGATGTACAAAGATGTTCACCTCAAGGCTTTATTTTTAAGAACAGAAACTTAAGCCAGTCTAGTAGGTCAACAGAGTGGTGGTTACATGAGCAAATGCTACATAAAATGTTAAGTAATAAAAGCAGAAATAAAAATGTACATGCCTCATGACTACAATTCTATGTTAAGAAAAGGTGGAGGGAGGATTCAGCAAAGTTGCAGGGTACAAGTTCAAAAATCAGGTGTGTTTCTATCCACTAGCCATGAACAATCCAAAATAAATTACGAAAATAATTCCTTTACAAGGGCCTCAAAAAGAATCCAGTACTTAGGAATAAATCTAAGAGACAAAAGCCTTGTATGCTAAAAACTACAAAATATTGCTAAAAAAAAAATTAAAGATGACCTAAACAAAAACATATCCTATGTTCAAGGATTAGAAGATTTAATGCTGTTAAGATGTCAATACTACTCAAAGAGACCTACAGATGCAATGCAATACCTATCAAAATTCCAATAACTTTTCCACAGAAATGTTGAAAAGCAGATTCTCAAATTAATGTGGAACTGCAAGGAGCCCCAAATAGCCAAAACAATCTTGAAAAAGAACAAAGATAGAAGAGTCATACTTTCTGACTTTGAAACTTACTACAAAGCTATAGTCATCAAAGGAGTGTGGCACTAGCCTAAGGACAGCCAGATAGACCAATGGAATAGAGGAGAAAGCCTAGAAATAAACCCACACATATATAGTCAGTTGATTTTTTACAAAGTTAAAAAGGGAAAAGACAATCTTTTCAACAAATAGTGCTTGGAAAACTGGATATCCACATGCAAAATAACCATTGTATACAAAAATCAACTCAAAATGGGTCAGAGACCTAAACTTAAGAGCTAAAGCTACAAAATTCTTAGAAAAAAACACTGGGGAAAAATCTTTATGACACAGGATTTGGCAACAGTTTCATGGATATGACTCCAAAAGCACAGGCAATTAAAAAAATAGATAAATTAGACTTCATCTAAATTAGGAAGTTCTGTGTATCAAAGGACACTATCAATGAAGTAAAAAGACAATCTACAAAATAAGAGAAAATACTTGCAAATCATATCTCTGACAAGGGATTAATGTCCAGAATACATAAATAACTACTACAATTCAACAACAACAACAACAACAACAGAAAACAACCCAACCTAAAAATGTGCAAAGGACTTGAATAGACATTTCTCAAAAAAGGATACACAAATGGTCATTAACCCATGAAAAGATGCTCAATATCATTAGTCACTAGGGAAATGCAAATGAAAACTATGATGATATACCACTTCATACCTCCCAGGATATACTGAGAGGAACTGAAAGCAGAAAATTGAATAAATATCTATACATCCATGTTCATAGCAGCATTATTCACAACAGCCAGGAAGCAACCCAAGTGTCTACCAACAGAAGAATGGATAAATAAAATGTGGTATACAGACATAATAAAACACTACACAGCCACAAAAAGGAGTGAAATTCTGACACATGTTACAGTATGGATGGACCTTAAAAATATTATGCTAAGTGAAATAATCCAGACACAAAAGGCCAAATAGTATATTATTCCACTGATAAAAGGTACCTAGAACAGGCAAATTCATAGAGATGAGAAGCAGAATAGAGGTTCCCAGGGTAGTGGGAAAGGGAGAAAGGGCAGTTATTGCTTAATGGATATAGAGTTTATATTGGAGGTCATGAAAAAGCTTGGGGTATATATAGTGGGGATAGGTACACAGCACTGTGAATGTATTTGATAGCTCTGAATTATACACTTACATGTGGTTAAAATGATAAACATTATGTTATATGTATTTTACCACAATAAAAAATGTGGAAGAAAAAGTGGGGGCAATACTATGCATAGTAAAAAAAAGAAAAAGAAAAAGAAAAAGAAAAAACCCAAAAATGCCAGCAACTGCCATTTGAGAAAAGAAATCTTTGGGTGGGCTCTTCTTTCTTTTAACTACTTTTCTCTATTTTCCAAGTTTTCTTTCAATTACTCTTTGGACAGAAAAAAAAAATACATTTAATATTTTGAACACTTTTTGCGTTTTGATAGGTACATGGCTCACCAGTCCACATTTTCCCTTTATAGACAGAAAGTTTCTTTACATCTGGGCTGGCATTTATGAAGGGTTTACTTAACAAGGGACCATAAGAAAAGGAAATAGTCACTTAAAATAATTTAAAGTTCTTTGCTTCATGGAGGTAAAAGCTAATGTTCAGTAGGTCACATGCCCACTGATTACAACCCCTCAGGATAACAGTCCTCTCCTTTCCCTACCAGCCTGCTGGTGCTGGATGAGGGCAGGAGGGGCTTCCAAGGACCCTCAGATGGACAATTGCCTCTGGATGTGTGATAAAGTCCATAATTTGACCTTCAACCAATAAACTAAAATAGAAATCGTAATTTACACTAGCAAATGAGAATTTTCCTTAAATTTAATTAATCAAAACTGTTACTATTAATTAACCCTTAAACGTACCCTAAGCCCTTCCCTGAAGGTCCCATTTCTGTAGTAAATGATACTGAGGTTGTATCTGAGTACTGAAGTTGTACTGGGTTTTTATACTGGAGTCCAAAAGACCTGTTCTTCCTTTTCTGACAAGTAAATAAAACGACAGGGAGATCAAATAACTCACTAAAAAGAAGATATAATTTTTTATCTTCCTTTTTACAGTCTCATATCCACTTCCGTTGGGGATAACAAAGTCTGAATTCTTATGCAACACTTATCTAAATGTGTCGATTTTATCGGATTGATGAATTTTGCTAACAAAAGGCAGCGCTAGGAAATCTTTTATGACATATTTGGCCCATTCACAGGACTGGAGCTTTAATTTAAGCAACTTGAGAATTCTGAGGGAGAGCTGCAGGTGTTGGATCTGAAAAAAAAAATCATAAATGGGAAAGCATATCAATCTTTATGACAGGGAAACAAAAACACTCTCTACTTGCTTGCCCTCCACGGGCAGAAGAAGGAGAGGTGGAAGTGGCAGGATATTGTCTCAGGCTGCATAGCAAAGAGGAAGCATCCCTGTCTCCCAGTGACCGCTATTTAGTATTGATCAAAAGGGACTGGCCCAGAGAGGAAGAGAGAAATTGACAAAACAATGAGGTCTGTCAACACTGTGCTCAACAAGGGCATTTTCTCATTTTCTTGACCACATCAGAATTAGTCATTCCTGTGGCTGCTTGAGCAACCAGGTGGCTTTCTGTCTCATAGTCCCCCTGTGCCTCCAGCTCCCCTGCCCTTCTCGGTAGCACTGCCAGTTTTCTTCCACACTTACTGTGATCCTGGCCAATTACTTCAGCAGGGCTGTGGATTCTCCTGCTAGGGATCTCCCCGAGCTACCTCCTCCCTCCATGCTCTGCCTCAACTCAGAGTAACACCTTCTCTCCCTAGTAAAACCACTACAGTTCAGTAGCCTCTGCTGCCAACACCCCATTCTCCTCTCTGCTGCCTCCTGGATCCTCCTCACGCCATCCTTCTACCTGCAGCCAGTGATCTCCTAATGAAAACCTCATCTAGCCACCCCCTGCATAAAATTCCTTAATAACTTCCTACTTTCCACAAGATCAAACGTAAACTCCTTGGCAGGAGATGCTAAAAAGGTCCTTTGTGATTTGGTGTTCCCTAATCTGGCCACCAGCAGCAACAACCATCTGTCTGTCTATCCATCCAATTTTATAAGGTTCTGTAACAGAAACAACCAGTCATCCACCAAAATTCATCTTCCCCTTTTGACAATCAAGTTGTAGAGAAGCAGATAGCAAGAGAACACAGTCCTAGCCTCTCTTGCACCAAAATATGGCCAATATATGTAGGCAGGACTAAGTTTTCACCAAGACAATCTAAGCAGAATGGATCTGAACCCTTCCTGGTACAGGCCTTGCACACTGGGCACAGAGTCCCTGTGTTCCTTCTCCTTCCTGTGAGCTGTGCCTCATCAAATTCTAGTTTCTTTATGTTCCTGTGGTTTTTGGCCTCTTAAAAACATGTTAGCCTTTACCTGATTTAATGCAGCCCTTATGTGAGTAAATGCCAGGTTGAGATTCCACTTACTAGGACAGGAGGCTGACACCTGCCTGTCCAATTCATGTTTGTGAAATGAACATGGGAGGCCCCAGAAGCCTTCTTATGCAGTGAACATTGCTCTCATGAGCAGACCTACTTGGTGTTCTCTAGGGTCTTCTGCATTTTCTTGGTCATTTTATCAACTGCTGCCTGTCTCTTTCCTTCAGCTAAGAGGTCTATTTTGTTCAGCACCACAACCAGCTTCTGGCAGGCAATCTGGCCGATCACAAGGCATTCCGCTGACTGGGTCTGCATCCCCTTGGTTACATCGATGACCAGCATCATCAGATCAATGATCTGGGCCCCTGGGATAAGAGAAGAGAAAGTTAGAAAGGGAAAAGGGGTGGTGAGCCCCACAGCAAGTTGTCCAATGCCCCAGGTCAAAACCCTGTAGTAAAAGTGAGCAAAGTGGAATAAATGGTGACTACACAGCTCCCAGCTGCAAGCCCTGTGCTAGGCACTTGGACCCGAAGCTTCAGAACTGCCATGACAGATGAGGAAACTGAGGCCCATAAAACACAGAGAACTTGCCCAGGGTCACACTGCTAACATGCAGCAGGGCTGGGTTTAGGTATAGGCTCGTCTAACTCCAAAACCCATGCCTTTCCATTGCACCAATCCTATAACTTTCATTCCATTTGACAGAGGAAGAAATGTCTCAGCAGGCAAAAAAAAAACAAAGTTTTGTGCTAGGCTTGGCAAATGGTTAAATACTTGCCCTTGCTAAGAAATGAGAGAAGGACTGAGAAAGTAGAGGGGACGGAAGAGGAAGGATTAGGGAGTGGACAGCATCTTTTCCTCACAGTGCTATAGCTCACTCCTGTTCCTTCTAGGGTGTTAGGAGCATCTAAGGTTCTGTGTCATAATCACTAAGTACTAAATGTGTGTGTGTGTGTGCGCGCACGCGCACACACGTATGTGTGCACTTGTGAGCATCATCCTACCGTACAGCACACCTGAGCTGAACAACAGCAGGCAGACAGACAAGTTACAGAAAGTGAATGAAGGGAAACTGCTATAAATCATGTCAGGAACATAACATTAGCCAGTGAAGTGACTGTTTCCTTTTTAATGGGATTTGGAGTCATTTCAACAAGAAGGGTGTAACTTCGTACTGCAGGAATATACAAACATTTTCCCTATTAAAATGAAGAATAATTACATTTTGAGTTTATAAGAATGCCCATGAAGCATTTTTCAGGATCGGATTATGGTCATTGGCAATGCAGAGGAGACTGCTCTGTCAATGATTCTGATGATGCTGATTCTATCCCACTACTGGGGATAGAGGGAAGGCATGGAGGAGGGAGGACCTTTCTTTTTCGGGCACTCTGACTATGCACACTAGGTCAGCTTACTTAATCTCCAGTAAGCTTATGTTTCAGATGAAGAAAGGGAGACTCAGAGACATGGGTCTAGATCATGTGCTCTAGATCACACAGCCAACTAGTATTGAAGACACTAGAAATCAGGGCTCCTGACGCCACTGCTGAAGAATTCTTCCCACTGTTTCAAGAGGCCTCTTGGTCACCCCTGTCCTGTGATGCTCCTCTGGGCTCCCCCAGGAGAACGGTGTGTCTCTCTGACTTCAGGTAGGCCTAGGCATGCCCCAACCCTCCTGTCTCCCCCTCTGCTTCTCCCTGTCCAGCCTTCTCTCTCATCCTGCCAGCTGGGGCCACAGGGCTAGGCCCAGATGCATGTAGCAGCAGCAGCAGCAGCAGCAGCAGCAGCATCTCCCCTGCCAGGTCACGGGCAGGAAGGCCCAGGTCTCTGCTACAGCCACAGAGAGGATGGACACAGACTCTATCATCTACCATGAACAGGATAGACTATTAAAAACAGACTCGACTCATCTGATAGACTCCCTCTCATAGCGACTGAATTACCAGCTCACCTCTGGACTCCTCTGTTCCAGCTCCAGTTCCCATAGCCCATGGCAGGCGCATGTTGGCTAGTCCCTAATGGGCTGCTGCAGCTCAGATGTGGCCCTCCAAACTCCATCCTCCAAATAGACTCTACAAAGGCACTTTGTAAAAATATATAACTGATTCATATACTGCTGAGCAGGAGCAGGGGTCGGGGGTTAACTGGTATAACCTCTGCAGAGGCACATAATCTTTGACCCAGCCAGGCTCATGAAACATCCCTGCAGCATGTTTGTTACAGCTAATGTTGGAAACCAAATAAATGTCCATCAGCAGGGGACAGGTTGAAAATAAGTATATAATGCTATAATGCCATGATAGAATACTATATACAAATTTAAATGAATGAAGAAGCTCTTTATCTACCACTATGGAATGATATCCAAGGCAGAGTGAGTGAGAAAGGCAAGGCACAATGTGCAGAGTGTGATTTGTGTTGAAAAGGGGATAAGGTATATGTGTGTGTGTATGTGTGTGTGTGCATGTGTGTGGGTGTCACATATTGAATAAGTATTTGCTTCCACACACATAAAATATTTCTGAGGGAATGCAAAAGAAACTAATGACTTGGTTGTCTGCTGGGAGACAGAAGACGAGTAGGAAGGAAATTATCTGTATATTAGTCAGTTCCTTTTCATTTTAAACAGGGGTGTGCAGTATCTGCCCTAGAATAAAATTATAATTTTAAGTGCATAAATAAATAAATAATACAATAAAACACAGACCTGACCATGTCCTTCTCATGCTAAGAGCCCCACTGTCCCCCGGAAAAAAAAAAAAAAAAGACTCCCCAGTGTGGCTTTGGAGGATCCCTGTTTTTTAATTACCAGTTGCTTCCCACTTACCTTGTGCCAGTCACCATGCTATGTGCTCCATAAACCCTTTCCTGGGCTTTTCGCCCTCTCCCCACGGCCCCATGACACTCACGCCTCCCTCACACAAGATGAGCCCAAGCCTTCCCTACCTGGAAGATACACCCAACTGTCTTCTGGGTCCTAACTGTCAGTAAATCTGGGAACTGGCCACAGGGCTGTGAGACTGGGTCTTGAGGCAGGATGAGATAAAGCCCAGCAGGGAACAAGGAGGGAGGAACACATTGGGGGCCCAGCCTGTTTTCCAGTCTCCACCTTCATAGCAGAATGGATCCTGCACCGGCCCCACAAGCCTACCTCTCTGGTGGGCGAAGCTGTGCCCACAGAACCAAGGCCACTCCGCCTCATGGGTTCCTTAAGGACTTCTCCAGAGTAATTCTGACTATCCAAGTTCCCTCTAGAACTTAAACACCCCCCACTACCTAGCCCCTACTTTACAGATGAGAAAGTCAAGGCTTTAGGGAAGTCTGTTGACTGCTCATGGTTATATAGCAGGTAGGCGGCAGAGAAGAGACCTGAACCCTGGTGCCCAGGCTCTTAACTCCCACACCACACAGCCTGCCCTGCTCAGTGGGGACCCAGTCCACAATCTCCCCGCCTCCCCTCCATCAACTCTCCCATTTCCCATCTAAAGATCAAGGTAGGACCCAGGTAGACTCTCGCCCCTTTCCCTGCCTTGCTTTTGCCCCTGCTCCTGTTTTGCCCAGAACACCTGCCCCAGGTTCACTTGCCCCTGATCCTTATGCCCCACCCAGCTCCATGCTGAGGGTTCATAACCAAGGCCTGGGTTTTCAATCTGTATTCACAGCACAAGACCCAGCTTGGGCACAGCTTAATATATTGTTGGACTAATGCAGCAAATGTCCGTATCCGGGCATCTTCCACTTTATTCACCAGGAATCTGTTCCTCTTCTCCAACAGTCGATATCCTATCGGTATACACAACTATCTAGTAGGGGAATAACTCATGTGCTCCACGCATCAGGCCCTCTTGCTTCTCGCGCCTATTGAGATCCTGTGGATGGGAAATGAAACTGATTGACAGACCCAGAAAACTAAGCACAGATAGGACCCAAACACTCAGGAGCCAGTTGGGATTTCATCCGCAGCCTGATTCGGCATCCACAAGCTGTCTTTGTTCCAAAAGGCCAGACTCTTGAGCAGACTCTCTGCAGGGCAGCCAGCACCAGGGACTTCTAAGGAGCCCAGAGGTCAGAGGGACTTGACTGGCCACACTGAGAACCAGAGTAGCACTGGAAACCCGGGGTCATCACCAGGCAACTGCCTGCTGCCTGGCAGCAGCTCTCAGTTACTTTCTTTTCTTCATCAAACTTTTGATCAGACGACAGGAAGTGACACAACTGGCCCGTCTTGCCTTTTTCAAAATCCCTAGTATTTTCATAGAATGAATCAAACAGTGTCCTTCCCAATTCCCATGAACCCAGGGTAGGAAATCTCTCTGAGACTGGAGGGACGTAGCGAGCGAGTGGGTGGGAAACATAAGACAAAAAAATCGCGGCTTATAAATGATCCTCTATATTTCCCAATCTATCAGAGTTTTTCATCTAGTTGTACTGACTACAGTATCCTTAAAAGATCTGCAGAATAATTATAATAGGGTTAAAGTTTCTCAGTACTTTTAAAAATTACAATTTCCAATTCTGCAAATTGTATATCTTAATCATTTCAAAAATAATGAAAAACTTACAAGGGTCAGCATTTAACAAAGTATAAGTTATCTGTGAGGTGTAATTTTCTTTTTGGGACTGAAGGAATAAAATATGTTCAGAAAAAAATATTTCAGCTGGAGAAACTTAACATTATACTTTGAACATATTTTAGCAACCTCAAAATCAGATTCTTTTAAAAAATCAAAGCTATGGGCATTATAAGAAGGAGAAATAATATTAAATTTAAAATAAATTAAAAAAATTTTTATTTCCAACTTATATTAAGTTCAGGGGTACACGTGCAGGATGACCAGGTTTGTTACGTAGGTAAATCTGTGCCGTTATTTGTTATTTTTTTATTTTTAGAGGCACAGTCTTATTGTTGCCCAGGCTGGAGTACAGTGGTACAATCATAGCTCACTGCAGCCTTGAATTCCTGGGTTCCTCCTGCCCTAGCCTCCCAAGTAGCTGGTACCACAGGTGCATGCCACCATATCCAGCTTACTTTTTAAATTTTTTTGCAGAGGTGGGGTCTTGCTGTGTTGCCCAAGCTGGTCTCAAACTCCTGGCCTCAAGAGATCCTCCCACCTTAGCCTCCCAAAGTGCTACTAGGATTACAGGCGTGAGCCACTGTGCCTGGCCAAAATTTGTTTTCAACTGGTGACTTTTTAAATATTTATTGAACAATATAAATACATTTTATCAACAATATAAAACTGCAGTGGCAATTAATATCCTACTATTATTATGACCATTTGCCAAATACATCAACTCTCTCTGTGCCTTAGCCTCCTCATCTTATATGAGGACGATGATACTGCCTATGTTACTGGATTGTACTGAAGACTCAATGAGATCACATATGTAAAGGGTTTAGAACAGTGCCTAGACATATGAAATCCTCAATTATATTAGCTGTTACCATAGTTTTTACTTCTACATCTGCTATTATGACATGCACAGTGGTGGTCTACATGTCTTCATCTCCTCTTACCTGCATCTCAGCACCAACTCTGCAATATGGGCATTACAAATGGGAAAACAGACTGGGCCTGTAATCCCAGCTACTTGGGAGGCTGAGGTAGGATGATCACCTGCACCCAGAGAGGTCAAGGTTGCAGGTCAAGGCCTGATTACACCACTGTACTCCAGCCTGGGTGACAGAGTGAGACCCTGTCCAAAAAAGAGTAAGAGAGAAAACAAAGGCTCAGAGAGGTGAAGTAACCAAGTCAGGTCAAGGAGCAAGGGTTCAGAGGGATTTGAACTCAGTCTACTGATTTTGCTCTACGACAGTATCCTGAAACTCTGAGCAGCAAGATCTTATGTCCAGAATAAAACAAATGCTCTCTACAAGCCCCCTGTGAGTGTTCTAGGACAAAATGGGCAGGTTTCAGACATTCCCACCTCAGAACACAGCTCCTCAGATTCCAGGGTGAGAGCCTTATAATCACCAGATGATACCATTATTGCAGCTGTTTTTATTCATTTATTCAATGTATTGCCTATCTCCTCATTGTACAGGTAAGAAGACTAAGGCTGAGGCAGGTTAAATAACAAAGTCACCCAACTAGGGACAAGAACCCAGGATTGATCAGGCTCCATCCAACACAGGTTGCAGCTGTCCCAACCCTGACTCTCTGCCAAGGGCAGGGGATGGGAGGGCAGCAAGATTTCAGTCACATTGTAGCCCATTTTGCTGAGAGAGCAAGGAGAAAATCGGTTTTAAGGAGAATTAGTTCTCCTCTTTCTTCAATTTTCCTGAAACAGGGTAAGCCTGGACTTTACCTCTCAAATTCCCACTGGTACTAGGAAGGTGTGGGACTAACCAGTAGTGTCCAGCCTGTCCTCCTCAGCACAGGCTCAGAGGATTTGGAAATGGAAGGGGTTTAGACTAGAGGGTCATTTTACAGACCAAGGAAACGAGGGCCACAAACAAGAGGAAGTGGGAAGAGCAGGGCTTGGAGGTCCCCAAGCTTAGGTATGTTCAAATCACAACCTTACCAGGAGCTTCAATTTCCTCATCCACAATCAGGACCTAAACAAAGATGCCTCCTGCAGAAGATTGGGAAAGACTCAGCCCTAAGCACCCTCAGTAAGCAGGAGCTGGTACTAACAGCTGTGAGCACTGAACCTGGGCCCCACTACGCTTGGTTGAACTGTAACAAGGCCTGCTATCCCCACTAGTCCAGGCAGACCCCAGGCAAACACAAGTGGACAAAGCCTGCTGATGGAGTTGGGGAAGGGGAAAGGGGAGGAGAGGAGGACGGTGGTCACGACCAGGCCCCCCACAGTGCCTGTGACCTAGCACCCACCTGGGCACAGGGCAGCATGCCACACTTGTGCACTCTCTCTCAGCCTTTCTGCTCAGCCCTCTCCCTGAAGCCAAACATTCATGCTGCCCATGCTGCTAACCACCACCAGGTTACTCCATCGACTGCAGGAGGTGCTAGGAGTCTAACAGGCTGGAGGCTCCTGGCCAGGCCCAGACCCTCCAGTGGGGACCGGGAGGCCAAAGGAGGCCCCAGTCACAGGAGAAGGCTCCAGTGACCCTGGTCCTTGTTATCACCAGATAACCATTTTCATGAACAGTTTCAGACGGAGGGGAGATTTGTAAAGTTATTCATCCTCTCTGTGCTCCATCTCCACATTTGTAAAACATAAATAATAACTGCATTTCTGTTTTCTACTGACAGTGGTGTCTACCACCCTAGTTGGAAACTCAGGTTCCGGTAGAGGAGACAGCCCAGAGGGAGGGCATGTTTTGATCTGAGGCATGTGATCGAGGAATTCATGGAGAGGGATGCTGCCTGTGGGCAGGAGGAATGGGGCAGCAGCTTGGAAGCCCACCTCAAGTTCTGAGGCAGGTGGGGGCAGAGGGTAAGCATCTCGCCCTGCCAGCTGCACAGCATCAGGCAAGTACACCTCTCGACCTCTTGGAGCCTGAGATTCCTCCTTTGAAGATGCTGATGCCAGAGACAACACCGTAAGGTGGAGGAGGGCACCTCGCCCAGCACCTGCCACATGCCCCGGACTCACTAAACGTAAGCTGCTGTGAGTATCACGATGCCCAGCACAGCAAGAGCTTAAGAACTGGCCTCCTACTTCCTTTAGGACTCACATATACCCAAAGGCCTTGTGTCCTCCAGAGGAGAAAGAGGAAGAGTATTAACGGTAGCATGGAGCGAATACAAACAGTGCCTCCACCAACTCCTGTGGACCCAGCAGCTGGCCCCTCACGGAGTTTCTCGGTAAGTGCCAGCCAACAGCCTGGAGCACTGTATCCACAACTAGGCAGGACATCCTTATTGTTTGAACTGCCCTGCAAAGGTGGGCTCCTCCACAAACATCCTGGCTAAATCCCACCAGACTTGCAGGGAGACCCCTGAGCAGGAGAAGCTGACCCAGCAGAACTAGACATTGCTGTCCTGGTCCCATGAGGCATTAATAGTCAAATCCTGGCTTCTTGGTTTCCAGGTAAAGGATATGCCCTACCAAGTGGACCAGAAGAAGTTTAAGGAACTCCAAGTACCGGAAGTAACAAGTGGGAACGGAGTTGACCCAGCATCCAGCAGGGACGCTGCAGTGTGCTGCCTGACTGACAAGAAACCCAGAAGCAGCAGCCACAATCCAAATAACAGCCATTACACACTTTGGGAGGCCGAGGTGGGCAGATTGCCTGAGCTCAGGGGTTTGAGAACAGCATGGGCTAGCATAGTGAAATCCTGTCTCTATTAAAATACAAAAAATTAGCAGGGTGTGGTGGTACACACGGAGGCTGAGACACGAGAATTACTTGAACCCAGGAGGTGGAGGTTGCAGTGAGCTGAGACTATGCCATTGCACTCTAGCCTGCGCAACAGAACAAGCTCAAAAAAAAAACCCCCAAAAACCCCGAATAACAGCCATTGTGGATTGACAGCTGAATTGGAGTCAAGGACTTCACATCACTGGCTGCAAACTGACAACTTAAAGATGCCTGAGGATCTGGAATGGGCGTTGTCTACCCTGTGCAGTGCCTGTTAGAATATGCATGCACTGCCAACATTTACAACTTGAGACATGAAAATCTCCATGAATTAGCAAATGTGGTTAGACCGGGCCTTTGTCTGATGTGGCTGAGGAGCAGCTGTCTCCTGGAGAACAGTCATGCATTCCCAACTTTACCCTGGTTCCTGTAATTCCCTGTTGCCTCACACCCCAGCATTTATACTACCAGCCTGGCTCCCAATAGGCACTTGAGCTTGTGACTTCTGCATTAGTTCTAATCCTCGCCACTATCCCTAGAAGAGGAGACCTCCCATTTCCATAAAGAGAAATCTGAGGTCTAATTGCCCAACAGTCAACAGCAGAGGCAGCGCTAGAACCAAGGGCTGTTTGACCTCAAAATTTCTGCTTTTTCTATCACCAGCTGCCTCTTGGCCAGAATCATGCATTCCTGAGTGCTCTGGGAACCCTAAGGCATCCCAAAGAGCAGGTGGGCAAGGCCCTGAGGATAGAGAGGAAGGAGAACAAAGTACACAACCTGAGGCATAGTTGCAGGAGGGAACCAAAGGAGACATTCATCACCACCTGAAGAAAGGCCAGGGTGAACAATGAGAGCATATCAGCAGTGGAGGAACAGGAGGAACAACAAAGAGAGTCCATGTAAGACATCAAGGCAAAAAATAAACAGCCCTGGACAAGACAGCAGACAAACAGAGGTGCTGGACCCCTGCCAAAAGGAAAGAAAGCCAAAAAAACAAGAAATGTTAGAGACTCGTGGCTAAACACCCACAGAGCTGGGAGAGGGGAGCAGGGCAGGACGCAAGTCCATTTGCTGGCTGCATAATCTTGAGTGAGGAGCTTTCCCTCTCTGAGCCCCAAGGTCCACATCTGGAAACAGGGACAATCACATAATTGTGATAAAGGGACAATAGGTAGTCATCTAGATAAAAATAAAATTGGATGTCTACCATACACATGACACCAGAATAAATTCCAAATGGATCAAAGTTTCAAATGTAAAAACAGAAAACCAAGAAAGTACTGAAAGAAAGGGTGAGAAAAAAATTTTTTATAATCTTAAAAGTAAAAAGATACCTAGGTAAGAAACAAAACCTATAGAACAAACATATAAGAAAGAAAAAAAGGAAACACTGACAAATTCAACAACATAATAACCAAATATCTCTGTATAGGAAAATATGATAAAGTCCAGTGACAAGGGAGAGAAGCTTAAAATGCATATTACACACAAAGGACTGTTTTCCTTAATATTCAAATTGGAAATATCGAAATTGATTTTTTTTTTTTTTTTTGAGACGGAGTCTCGCTCTGTTGCCCAGGCTGGAGTGCAGTGGCCAGATCTCAGCTCACTGCAAGCTCCACCTCCCAGGTTTATGCCATTCTCCTGCCTCAGCCTCCCGAGTAGCTGGGACTACAGGCGCCCGCCACCTCGCCCGGCTAGATTTTTTTGTATTTTTTAGTAGAGACGGGGTTTCACCGTGTTTCATCCGTGTTAGCCAGGATGGTCTTGATCTCCTGACCTCGTGATCCGCCCGTCTCGGCCTGCCAAAGTGCTGGGACTACAGGCTTGAGCCACCACACCGGCCTGAAATTGATTTTTTAAAAAGAGCAACAGTCCAATAAAAAATGTAAATGGTATCAACAGCTAGTTCACACACAGCACTTTTAGTGAGCATTCCCTCATGCCAGACATAGAGTTGGTGGCTGGCACATTTAAAAGGCCAGACAGACAACAGTCCCTACCCCTTGCAATTGGGAACTCACAGTCCAGTAGGGTAAAGCAAAAGCAAACATTAAAACACGGTAAGTGAATTTCACAGTAGGGTCAGAGAGGCTATGCATCCTGGGGAGAAAGAGCAGAAGTAGGCTCTGTCCGGGAAGCAGGTGGCCTGCAATTTTAAATCAGGTTGTCAGGAGAGTCCTCACTGAGAAGGAGCTATCTGGGCACAGACTCAGAGGAGAAGGAGATGGTAGGCAACAGAGGGAGGAGCCAGTGCAAAGCCTCCACATGCGTTTGAGGAAGAGGAAGGAGATGAAGTCAGAGAAATCAGCAGGGGCATAAAGAAATAAAAATAGCTCAAACATGATAAGACAACCTACCTCACCAGCAACAACAAAAAATGCAAATTAAAAGCACTGTACACTGAAATTCTGTTTTTCACCTACTGGACTGACCAAATAATACTGATGATAATACAAAGCGCTAACATGTGTTGAGTGTTCAGCCTGCCTAGCCCTGACATTCTGGGAGCCTGCTGACACTCTGCGTCACTGCCATCCCCCCACCCACCCCGACCATTTACAGATGAGGAAATTAAGTCACAGGTTGCAGAACTAGAAAGACAGGGAGCTAGAATTCAAAATCAGGCTATGTGGCTCCAGAACCCAAGTTTTACCTAGGAGGCCAACTTACCTCAAACATTTGATAACACTCTTGGCCGGGCACAGTGGTTCATGCCTATAATCCCAGCAATTTGGGAGGCCAAGGCAGGCGGATCATTTGAAGTTGGGAGTTTGAGGCCAGCCTAGCTCATGTGGTGAAACCCCATCTCTACAAAAAATACAAAAATTAGCCAGATTCGGTGTTGCGTGCCTGGTGTTGCTGCGTAATCCCAGCTACTCGGGAGGCTGAGACAGGAGAAACACTTGAACCCAGGAGGCGGAGGTTGCAGTGAGGTGAGATTGTGCCACTGAACTCCAGCCTGGGCGACAGAGTGAGACTCCATCTCAAAACAAACAAACAAACGAACGAACAAACAAACAACACTTTGCTCCTCCACGCAGGGGAGACAGATAATCCTGCCTGTCGCTGGGGTGGGGTTGACGGTGGGAGCAGCACATGCTGGCAAATGGCCGTCAGACACCTCTGGGGACTAGCAGTGACCCACGTGCACATGGAGCACATATGTGGACACTCACTGCCACATGTCTAGAAGAGCAAAAACTCAGAACCAGCCTGAGTGCCTGTTGGAAGGGAAGCAGTTAACTAAACATGATATATACCTAAAACAGAACATGACACAGCTATTTAAAAACACCAAGGTAACTATTCACTGAACAGAGCTCCAGCGGAGCTGGTGTGTTCACTGTGTGCACAGTATATTGCCACTTCTAGAGAATCCATGGAAGATGCCGGGCGCGGTGGCTCAAGCCTGTAATCCCAGCACTTTGGGAGGCCGAGATGGGGGGACTGCTTAAGCCCAGGAGTTCAAGACCAGCCTGGGCAACATGGAGAGACCCTACCTCTACAAAAAAAAAAAAAATACAAAAATTAGCTGGGTGTGGTGGTGGGCACCTGTGGTCCCAGACATATGGGAGGCTGAAGCAGGAGAATCACTTGAACCCGGGAGGCAGAGGTTGCAGCGAACTGAGATCACACCACTGCACTCCAGCCTGGGCGACAGAGCGAGACTCCGTCTCAAAAATAAATAAATAAATAAATAATAAATAATAAATTAAAAAAAAATAGAGAATCCATGGAAGAAAGAACATGCTTAAAAATCATGAAGTGTCTTTGGAATCTTTAGAAGAAACTGGTTATAGTAGTTTGCTTCCAGGAAGTAAACTAGGTAAGCAGGGGAATAAGAGGAAGATTTACTTTTTACTGTGTACATTTTTGTACCTTTAAGATTCTGAACTACATACATTCATTACTGACTCAACAGCAATTTATTTTTAAAAGTAAAGCTTCAGGCTGGGCGTGGTGGCTCAGGCCTGTAATCCCAGCACTTTGGGAGGCCGAGATGGGGGGACTGCTTAAGCCCAGGAGTTCAAGACCAGCCTGGGCAACATGGAGAGACCCTACCTCTACAAAAAAAAAAAAAATACAAAAATTAGCTGGGTGTGGTGGTGGGCACCTGTGGTCCCAGACATATGGGAGGCTGAAGCAGGAGAATCACTTGAACCCGGGAGGCAGAGGTTGCAGCGAACTGAGATCACACCACTGCACTCCAACCTGGGCAACAGAATGAGACCCTGTCTCAAAAGAATAAAATAAAATAAAACAGTAAGTAAAAGTAAAGCTTCATATCACTGGAAAACCAGCATAATTTACCATAAGTGAAAGGTTTAAAAAAAGAAGTACAATAAAAATAAAACACTGTTATTAAGTTCTAGCCAGACATGGTTACAGTAATAGGCACTGAGCTTGCAATGTTAAGAGAAGTGTAAGAGCTCCCAGCACCAATCTGAGACCTCCTTAAAGTCATCAGAAGGACTTAAAGAATCTTGAAGTGGGAATAACTTTCTCACTGGGATCGACGTTCCTTAACACCATATCTGTGCACACATGAAGTCATCTCAGACACAACTCTAGGTATGTACCTGTCCTATCAGGAAACTTGTCAAGAGGCTGGCTTTGATCTACAAGTTAGACGATCCACCTAAGGCAGGGTGGGAGGGTAGAAGAGAGAAAAAGACACCCAGTTATGTCTGCTTAGTGGTCATAAAGATTTTCTGTTAATGAGGTTTCAGCCTTCTGCAAGACCAGTGAAGAAACCATGGCAATGTCCTTGCACCACAGTCAGCCACGTCAGCCTTGCTAGAGAGCAACTCCGAAGTCTCTGTCTGGCTGTACCAAAACCATGCTGTTGTATGCAAGCATGGTCACAAAGACGACTCAAGGTTGATGGGCATACGGGAGTCCTCTGTACTATTCTTAGAGCCTTTCTCTAAGTTTGAAATGACTTTGAAATAAAAAGCTTAAAAATGAAAAAAATAGGCTGGGAGTGGTAGCTCACGCCTGTAATCCCAACTCTTTGGGAGGCCAAGGTAGGCGCATCACTTGAGGTCAGGAGTTCAACACCAGCCTGGCCAACATGATGAAATGCCATCTCTACTAAAAATACAAAAATTAGCCAGGTGTGGTGGTGCGTGCCTGTAACCCCAGCTACTCAGGAGGCTGAGGCAAGAGAATTGCTCGAATCCAGGAGGCAGAGGTTGCAGTGAGCCGAGATCACGCCACTGTACTCCAGCGTGGGCAACAGAGCAAGACTCTACCTCAAATAAATAAATTAAATAAATAAATAAATAAATAAAAAGATGACTACAGGTCAGGGAGTTGGGGACAGGAAGAAAGAGAATGAACACATATTGCATGCCTAAGAATGCACCAGGCACATTATTTCAATTAATCTTAATAGCCCAGGAAGGAAAGATTTATTATTATTCACACCACACAGGTGCAGAAGCTAAGACCTGAAGAGATTTGAAGGATCTAAAGTGACTTGCCCTCAGTCACACAGCTAACAAACTGGAGGACTGGATTAGAACCCAAACCTCTAACTCAAGAGGAGAACTTGTACCATGATACAAAGCAATATCGCCTGTCCGCCAGAGTCTAAGAGCCTGCATGCCCACCATGAGGCTGAGGAAAGAGGAAGTTAAGGAGATGCTCAAGGTCAGAGGTAGGAACCTATCTAATGAAGGGTGTTCCCTATCTAATGAAAATACAAAATAAAGTGATCTTCAACAGATGCACGAAGGAGCTCAGGTAGATCTGTAAGAGAACTTCCTGAGAGCAAGGGCTGGTAAAGATGTGGATGGATAACTGGAGACATGATTAAAGAGCTCTGGGGCTAAAAGTTTTCAAGACGGCTGATCCACATCAGGGAAGAAGTATGAATTAAGCCAGGGTTCTCCATCCATGAGCCATCTTCATGATTTCTGCCAGGCCCATGGATACTACCTCTACTATTATTTACTCACATGTATGTTTAAATCACATCATTTTAAAAAATTCAAATGCACTTATATTAAAAACAACTTTACATGACCTAAGTACAACACTATTAAACTTGCATTAAGGAGAAATTAACTGTAAAGATAAATGAAACGTTATTAGATGTTAACTGGATAACACGGCCTGCTGAAGCACTGAGCCTGGAACTCACTCTCTGCCGAAAAGGGGTCAGCAAGAGGTGGGGAAAGGCATGCTGGCACTAAATCCAGGGACTGGAAGAGAACTGGAAAATGCATGACCTTCAGTCTTGCTAAACCAGAGCATTAATGATGTGGCATCAGCTCATAGCATCCGTCAGCCAGGAGCGGCCCACCCCTAGGGAGGCAGTGAAGTAGACACCGATCACCGGGAGAACAAGAGGCAGAGTCAGCATCATACAGGGAGACACACAAAGAGCAGAGGTTTCCAAGCTCCTGTCAGGGCCAAGGAGTCTGCGGGGTGATGGCTGCTTATGCCGCCTTTCCAGATGCAAGCAGACACAAGGGCTCTGTAGGGCCACAGGGCTCCCAACCTAACCAGGGAGTTTTGCCTTTTTGCTTCTTTAAGCTACTGTGTCTATCTGGGGTAATCTTTTTAGCTGATTTTGCACAACAGTACAACTCCTCTTCAAGAGCAGTGAAAAAGAGCAGAAAATGGAATTTGAAATGTAGAAATAAAATAATTGTGGGCCATAAGCTATAATTTGATTTCATGCTTTACAAGGAAATGAAAGAAGGCTTCCTTAAAATGTACAGTTTCTGCTCTCTCCCGCCTCCATCCCCTTCCCCCCTTTTTAACCATTTTAGGATTTCCTCTAGCACTGAAGAGAAAATAGGATTGTGGAAAATGTTCAGTTCTCAAGTGTCACTACCACTCAGGGCAAGCTCGATTTTAATGTGAACTTCCCATTCTGGGTAAGAGGAAATTCTTCAATTAATAAACCGGGTGTGTGGAGGCCAGTCTTTAAGGTTTAATCAATTTCATCTGTACTTAGGATAAAAAGACTGACTATTCTACTTTTTCCCCCTCGTTTTCCTTCTTTAAAAAAATAATAAAATGAATGTTTTATTTTAAATTCTTTGAGGTTCGTATCTCCTGTTTCAGGAAATATTGTCTATTTCATGCAGTGAGTATGAAAACTTCCCCCTACCCCCTGCCCAACTTTTTTACTTTTCCTCCAAATCTTTATTCAAAAATAACTAAATTATCCTTTGCCCTTATATACTATAACAGCTTGGGAGATGATATGAGTTATACAGGATTTTGGCAGACACCTTGAGGGGCGCTTGGGGGTAGGGGTGGGAACAGACAGACGAATCACCAAATATGGATACAAGAACTTTTGGACAAAACAGTAAGAGGTAGACACAGGAATGTGAATTACGAAGAAAACCCTGAGCACACTTCACCATCAGCGAAGCCTGAAATCCAAACAGAAACCTCGCCCACGGAAGAGCCCCTGCCCTGTGTGTCCTCATGTCTCTCCCAGTTCTCTCAGCTGGGGAGCGGGGGGAGATGCAAAAGGATGGCTTGGAATCTCAGAATTCAACCCAGGAGCTTTCCCAGCAGTGCTGAATAAACACTCAGACTTGCCAACCAACCAGGAACAATAGGCCTTAACAGGGCACCGAGAACCCCTGACTCTTTTGTTACGTGACATGGACACTGAGTCTACCTCGGATCCTGGCGCAGGGTTGGGAATCAGGCCCCACAGCAAAGGGCTCAGGGCACAATCCCTGGAGAGGGCCAGCTTGAGTTGGAGCCCCTGCTCCACTTACCAGCGGTATGATCTTTCACAAAATGCCTGGGATCTCCAGGCCTGTTTCCTCATCTATCATATGGAGATGAAACCATTACTAACCTTTTAGAAAGGTATATGATGTGCCTAGCAGACTGCTTAGAACAAAGAAGGTACCTGATCCATGAGACGGGAGAGCTAGAGTTACAAAGATCTGTGCAATTCAGTGTCATCTCAGTTCTTCCTACAAGGTGCCTTAGGGAAAAGGCTACTTTTTAAAGTCAATAATTTTCACAAAAATTCTGGAACTCTGGGGCCCTGTCAATGTGATTTCCATTGTGAAACTGAGTGGAGGGCCTCATCATTCATAACAATGGCTACCAATTATCAAGGTCTCAACTGGGCTGGCCACAGTGCCAAGCAACAGCCCATCCAGGTATGAGAAATCTGAGGCTTGGAAAGTTAGACACAGAGCCCAGTCCACAATGAGGGCTCACTAAAATGAGGGGAAGGAGGCGAGGGAACACAGGACAGAGGGGATGGAGGGGATGAAAAGGAGCAGAGGAGTGGGGGGACAGTGCAGTACTATAACTAGAACATGGTGGAGCCAGGAGCCAACGCTAGCTCTGCCTGATCTGAAGCAACATAAATTAGTTCCACTGGCCACCTCCCTGAAGGTCAACAAAGAGGATTTCTCTTGAAGACAGCACCCAGTGATCTCCAAGGGAAACTGTGAAGGAAACTTCCTGGAGTCCTCCATCTCTAGATTTCAGGGCATGCCTATTGATGCATGGGCCACCTTGAGAGTGAGGGCAAGGTGTGTGGGGAGACAGACAGACTTTGTAGGGAACATTCTGGATTCTACTTCAGCTTCCCTAGTCTGCTTGCTAAGTGAGACCTGTCTAAAGGCCCTTACCCATTTGAACCTCAGTCTCTCCTACCTGTAAAATGGGGATCATATACTATAAACAGAGCAGTGTGAGGCTCATGGATACTTGCTAACCAACCTCACTTGGGTCTGGGAGACAGCAGGTGCTTCATCATGAAAATGATCATTATGAGCGCTCTTGAGCCTGAGTTCCTGTTCTCCCTAAGAAATGCTATCATCTCACAAAGGCCTGTCCTAAAGTAAAGGAAGTGGAGAGCAGTTGTCCCAAATGTAAAAGCCTCCAGTGGCCAAGTACAGTGGCTCACACCTGTAATCTCAGCAATTTGGGAGGCTGAGGAGGGAGGATGGTTTGAGGCCAAGAGTTTGAGACCTGTCTGAGCAACATAGTGAGACCTCCATCTTTATAAAAAAAATTTAAAAAACAAAAATTAGCCAGGTGCAGTGGCACATGCCTGTAGTCCTGGCTACTCTGAAGGTTGAAGGAGAGGATGGCTTCAGCCCAGGAGCTCAAGGTTGCAGTGAGTTATGATCGTGCCACTGTATTCCAGCCTGGGCCACAGAGCACGATCTTATCTCGAAAGAAAAGGAAGGAAGGAAGGAAGGGAGGGAGGGAGGGAAAGAATGAATGAATGAAAAAACAAAACAATGAAAGAATGAAAGAAAGCGAGCGAGAAAGAAAAGAAAGGAAAGGAAAGGAAAATAAAAGAAAAAGAAAGAAAGAAAAGAAAAAAGAAAAGAGAAAAGAAAGAGAAGGAAAAGGAAAGGAAAGGAAAGGAAAGGAAAGGAAAGGAAAGGGAAAGGGAAAGGGAAAGGAAACCCTCCAGGGCTGGTGGGCACCTCACATGAGCAACATGGGCTAGGCATAAGTCAAGGTGTGAGACCAAAGGGAACAGAAACTCCTGCACCCCATTTGGAGGGGACCGTTTCTCCTCAGCTCCAGTATACCATGGCCAGACAGGAATGTAGGCCTCAAGTTGCCAGATCCTCCGATTTTTTAAGAGATGCCAAAAATCTGGAATATTATATGAAATTCGCCAATGTTTAAATGTTGACAACCAATTGAAAAAAATGTTTAAACAGCATGGCCCAAACAAAACATGTTCATGGGCCAAGACTGGCCTGTAACTCCCTAGTGTGAGAACTCCGGAGTTTTCGTTAGAAAGGAAAGTTCGAAGAAACAGAATAAATATCCAGCCTCTTTGGCCTGTAACTATTGGAGTCAGAAAAGCACTCAGGAATCAGTCCACTGCGCCTGGGGTAGGGCAGATTTGACAGTCCAATCCTTCTTTCTCCCGTGAGACATGTTTTGCCCTTGGTGGGCCTAGGGAAGGTAGATGCCAGGAGGGTCATCCTGGAGGAAAGGAGAGTGGGCTCTCTGGGGTCCAAATGAGACCAGATGAATCTCACTGAGCCCTTGCCCCTCCAGCAGGGCCACAAGGGGAGAGCACTTCGCTCTCTGGCCTTGGCTTCTTCCAAAGCTGATGAAAAGGCCATGAGGAGTCTGCCAAACACTCGCTCCCTAACACTCTGGACCGAGGCCCCACAGCTAGTATCACAGCCACAGTATACATATGCTGTGTAAAAACAGGGCCCACTTCGTAGACTGTTAGGAGGACTGAAGGAGTTAACGCATGTGAAAGTTCCAAACAGTCTCCGACATTATATTCTCTCTAGTGGGGATTTTCCCTAGAATTTCAAACATAGGTTTTCATACTGAGTCTCAATATAGCCCCAGGAGGTAGAAAGCCCAGGAATAACCTAAGACAATTATTTCCCTGGATGATGAAGCAGGAAAATCTCAGAGACACCAGGCTGGAATTTCCTCTGGGATAGAAGTTATTCTTATCAAGCCCTTTCCACAAGAAATGAGCATTGTCTTTATAGGTGACATTTAATGTAGTGTTTACTATAACTAGGTTCTGATCTAAGTGCATTGCATACATCAGCTCATTGAACTCAGTCCTTTGATATAGGTACTATTACCAACACCCTCATTTTGCAGATGATCACATCAAGGCACAGAGAGTTTGCACTGCCTGCTTGCCCAAGGTAAAATTGTCAGGTAAGTGCAGGGACAGGATCAAACCCCACTCAGGTCGGGGACCTGGTATCTAATAGTGCTATGTTGCCCTCTGTGCAGAAGAGAGTGAGGGTCACAGGAGGTCAAGGTCAGAGATTGAATCCCCAACCCTGACCCTCCTTCCTGGGCAAGGAACAAGAAGGGCAGTGTGGTTGGGCCCCTACCTGCACCACCTGACAGTCTCACGCCCACCACCCCCACCTCCTCGCACTCCATGCTTCAGCTCCTCACTCAGCCATGCTCTCTATCACCCCAGGACTGTGGCCCATGCACATGAGACTAGAGCATTCTGCCCACTTTGTCCTTTCTCTGGCAACCCAGCCTTCAAGTTTTGGCTAGATGTCACCTCCCAGGTATTTTCCAGGCTCCCCCTCATCTGGAGGTGACAGCCCCTCCTCAGAGTCCCACAATCCCACACTGCCCCAGGGTAGTGCTGTTTGTGACTCCCAGGTTCCTCTGCAGCCTCACCCACTGGGACAGGGACCTGGGCCGCCTTATCCCACAGAATCCCTTGCACACGGCAGCAAAGAATAGGTGTTCAACAAATATGTATGAAGTAAATGAAAAGCACCGAAAGGTCAGAGATGACCGGGTCTGTTCCATTACTTAGAACAGCCCCTCCAGTAACAATTAATCAACTCTTCTCTAGTCCTCAGTGGTGGCATCCTAGTAACACTTAAAAAGGTTACGCATGCTTGTTTAGAAACAGAAAAAAGGGGAGAAAAGCTGAACAACTAAAGTGGCCGTGCCAAGACAAAATCAAATACTATAAAGATCTGGTGGCCCAGGGCCAATACAGAGAGGACTCGGGCTGCAAGGACTGCGTCCACTTGGAGAAGACCCCAGTAATCTGAATGAGGGGAGGACGGGCCCTCACATATCCGCTTTACAGATTAAGAAAGTGCGACTCAGGTCAAGGAACTCTCATCCAAGGCCCCACTGGCAGCAAAGGCAAGAACTGGGATTGAACTCAGGCTCAATCCACCCACGGACCCAGACTCCTCCTCCCCTATCATGGAAGCAGGATCTGTCCTCACAAGGCCCCTGAGGCAATGCCGCTTTCACCAACTCTCACTGTGGGTTCCAAAAAACAACAGTTGTCTTAGACACAAACATACCCTTGTAGAAATGGGTCCCCAAGATACAGGGAGCCCCTCCTCTGAAGCAGAGAAACCAAGGCAGGACATTCTTGACTAACCCTAAGTTGAAGGTGCTGGAAGGGCTTGGGCCAATGCTCAGGGCCCTGACTCAAACCCATTAGGAGCCTCACCCCATGAAGCGTCCTGAGGGCACTGAGTCACTGAGCCTGCGAGAGTGGACCTAAGAAACTGTTTACTGGGGAGCAGGAGACCAAAAAAAGATGAACGGAGTAGCGGGTAGGGGGAGGAGTCTGTCATAAAAAGTAAGTAAAATCAGCAGAATTCCTTCATGTAAAGGGTGGAATTAGCATATGGGCTCAGCTGCCAAGTGAGGCCATTGAAACAAGCAATGTAAATGAGTTCAAGATACAATTAGACATTTTTCTGGATGGAGACAGAGGTACTGAAGAAGGCATGGCAGGTCACATTTCAGAAGGAGCAGCAGGAACACACTGCACTGTGAAGCAGCCTGCAGAGCCCACCATGTCCTGCAAGCCCCAAGCAAGCAACCAGAGGGACAGGATGCAATGGCCCGAGAGGGGCCGGGGCAGGGGTGCCCCCCAGTGGAGGCGACAGACAGGCCAGGCTAGAGGGCTCTCCTTCCCCACTATTAATTTCTCAAGATGCCTCATACTATACCTGCAAACCAGCTACCCTCTGTGCACCACACAACCCTCTGTGTACCACCATATCTGGGCACAGAAATAAAAGTTTGCTTCTGTTCCAATCTGTATGGCTGTTCCTAGGCTGAGTTCTGAATTTCAGAAATTAATCCAACCCAGTCTCTGCCCTCGAGGATCTTCAGAGTCTTCTGGGGGAGACACACACACACACACATACAGACAACATCAACACAGCGAAGTATATAAAAGTTAAATGAGAAGTTTCTGCTAAGCAAGCATAGAAGAGGGGAATTTAGCAATTGGAGGGAGGGAGCAGGCCGGAAAGCTAAGGGAAGAGGCCGTTGAGGGCACAGGACACAGCAGGGGGCTACGGAAGCCCCAGCTGCCAGTGCTGCACAGAGGATGCTGAGCATGCACTTCCCCGGGATCTTTGGGGAGATGGCCAGATCACCTCAAGCTTTGTTAGAAAAGGATGGAATGACCAGAGGCGCCAACCGCTGGCCCCTGGACCAGATATGACTCAATGGCAACAACTCAGTACAGCTGTTCCCAATCTTCTCAAGAGCACAGCACATGTGGCCCACCCAAGGAACAGAAAATGCTGGGTCCTTGTGAGGGACACAATTTATTAGGCCCTCTCTAACCCAATTGGTTCTGATGTCCTCCTTTATGTGGCTCACGGCATGGGCTGTCTAGCTTTGTCAAGCTCCTGGGCCTCTTCCTGAAACATTCATTTCCTTTAAGGTGAAATAAATGTTTACTCCCAGTCACTCTAAAAGGATCACAAGCATTTCCTTTGTGTTCTCAGCACACTTGCTGGCAAAGAGTGTTTCCACAGCCCCTGAGCTCCTGCCCCAATTCTTACTGGGGCTCTGTTCTCCGGCATATCCTGAGAATCAATCTCTTGCATCAATGAACTGAGTCTCTTCAATTGAAACTAGAAATAACTGGTAACACTCTGAGAAGACAATAAGGCACATCTGCCTCTGTGCCCAGTACCTTGGTCTGTAAAGCAGCATGAAACCAGACCACCTGAGGAGTGTCAGGACACTGAGCAAGTGCTCGGCAGTGTTCTTCCCTTCTTCTCTCCAAAGCCAGCAGGTGCTCAGAGCTGGTGTCCTCTCAGCTCCAGTGCCCTGCCCCATAAAGCCTGGGTGCCTAACCATCCAGACCAGAGGGGAGAGGAAGGGGATGCAGAAGAGGTCTTGGGGCCAGGGGACAGTGCAGTAGAGATGGAGAGGTAGCTGGTGCTCTGTCCTCCTCCCTGGCAGAGAAAGACAACATTAAGTCTGCATTTATAAACAGCTACTATGTGCCAGGCACGGTGCTAGGGATGCTTACACCTGCATTCACGTCATCTTCACGACAACCCTGCAAAGTAAGCAGTCTAATTCCATCTTCCTAAGGTGGAAACTCAGTCAAAGAGGTCAAGTCACAGGCTCAAAACACACAGTGAGTGCATGGCAGAGCGAAGATCCCAAAGGCCATATAGTCTTCCATAACCTTCAGAACTCCCTGTAGCCAATGTAGCCTCATTGTAGGGGGCCTTGGCACTGCCTGTGTACCAGAAGCAGCTCCTTAAGAATAGACACAAAACCAAAAAAAGACACTGACCCAGGGCTGGGGCTGGACTTGCCTCACTGTGGCATCCAGCCCTGTCTTCCAGAAAAGAGCTCTTCTGTATTGGTGGGAGGCTTCCTGGAGCAGTGCTCATCTTCCTGTCTACTTCAGCCCCTATATCTTGGGCAAAACTTTAGGTTGAGGTTAGATGCTTCATCCTACTTGGGGTAAGCATGCCTGGGCAGTCAGATGTAGTACATAAAATATAAAGCTCACTAAGAGGGGTGGGGATTCAAATCCCAATACTAGGGTCTGACCTGAGGAAGCCAATCTACCTCTCTGAGCCTCGGGCTCCTCATTGACTTGAAGGACTTGGGGATGTATATGTTCTTATATCCTTTTGTGGAGGGAGGAGGTGGGGAACTATATTTGAAGAACATTTTTTTCAAGAAAATCAGGAAAATTCTAAATATAGATAGGGTATTGGACACCAAAGAATAGTTATTATTAGCTGTGTTAATAACATTGATTTATGCAAGAAAAAATCTGTATTTTTTAAAGATATATACATAAATATTCAGGGGTAAAATGACTCAAGACCTCATAAATTTGTTTAAAAATACTTCAGCAAGGAGTCTGCCTGGAGGGTACATGAAGGTTTGTTCTCTTTGGCCTGAGTATGTTTGAAACCTTTCACTTTTCACATAAAACTTCTTGAAGGCAGATCTAACAGGAACATGATAAATGTAAGTGAGAACCTGGGGATGAGGACACATGCATGAGAAGACCCAAGGGTGACCACAGGAACCATTTAAATATAGAATTAAGTCTGAAGAACTGTGACGTTTATTCTTCCAATAAAACGATGTGCCTCTTATATACCAATTACATTTACTATCATTCTTGAAAGAAGAAATACATGCTATGAAAATTATTTCACTAATGCTGACTAAAAAAATCCTGAAGCAGAACCTCCAAAAACAGGAGGAGAGGAGGTGTCACAGAGTGGTGCTTCATTTCTCAAGGTGATAGCTTGGGAAATCCAGGCTTAAGCAGGTTCATTGAAGATTTAAAAGTAACACTTTGTAGAACCATTTTTAGCTCTAAGGTAAAAACAAAAAAACTGTAGACCTACACAAATGAAAAGAGAATGTGAAACAGAAGATCACATAGAAAATAACAAAAAGAGCAAAAAAGGATAGAAAATGTTTTTTTTTAAATGGAACATGATGACAGAAGACCAAATATATAATAATAGATGTAAAAGGGATAAGCCAACCTATTTAAACAATGAGGTTTCCAAAATACAAAATATAATCCTGTTTTTATATCTTTGATGCCATTTCAAATGATTTCTTTTTTTGTTGTTTTCCTCGCTTTGTTTTCTGGTTTTCCTGCAATGCTCACACAACATGCACGCACATGTGCACATGCTCATGGACATCCTATGACTGCTTTCTATGCACCAGGTGCTGGTCCAAGGCACTTTACAAAGATGATCACACAACATCCCTGTGTTGTTGTCACTAAATTTCCCATTTCATAGATGAGGATACTGAAGCCCAGCAGTGTCAAGGTTACTTAAACGTTCACTCTTTTGTAATTTTGTATATAAACTTTACAACACAATTGGAAATACGTATCACAAGTTGTATACCATAATTCAATAGTGACACAAACCACCTAAAGTCAATGGTCAGACCCCATAGTTTAAGGGTACAGTCCCCAACAAGACTGCTTTCACTTCAGATACCAGCCACCAGTTTGGGGGTCCCTAGGCCACCCACACTTCTGACCAGCTGGCTGCAAATATACGGGGTTCCCATGACCTCCTCAGGTTAGATAATTAACTAGAACAACTCACAGAACTCACAAAAGCACTATTCTTACGATTACAGTTTTATTATAAGGATAAGAATCAGGAGCAGTCAAATGAAGAGATGCATGGGGTGAAGCCTGGGAGGGCCCTAGATTCAGAGCTTTGGTGCCCTCTCCCTGTGCAGTCAGGGAACATCACCCTCTGGGCATAACAATGTGTTTACCAATCAGGAAGCTCCCTGAACCTCAGTGTCCAGAGTTTTTACTGGGGTTTCATTACATGGGTATGATTGATTGAATTACTGGCCATGAGACTGAACTAAATTTCCAGCCCCCCAAAGGTCAGGAGGTCAGCATGATATCATATGGCCCATAGGCCTAACTCTCTAATGACATGGTTGGTCTTTCAGGCATGACCAGTCCCTATCCTGAGTCATCTCCTTAGCATAAACTCAGGTGTGCCCCAAGAGTCCACCATGAGTAACAGAGACACTGTTATCACTCTGGAAATTCCAAGGGTTTCAGAAGCTCCAGGAACTGGGACAAAGACCAGACAAATTCTTTATTATATAATAATAGTAAAGCTAAAAAATGTTCTTATATTCCTGTCTCTTCCTTCCCTTACAAAATATAAGGCCCCACCCATAAATCAAGCCATCTCATTTTTGGTAATCTGCTCTAAAGAATAATCTGAAATGCAAACAAATGTTCAACATGTTGTGGTTAAAGTAGGCAATATTGTACACAGTGCATACATTCATCAAGAGTAGACAGATAAATTACGGCAGAGCAGGACAATAAAATACTACAGAGCAATTAAACATATTTTCAGAGAAAATTTAATTATGATACAGAAGGAGGCTCATGTTTCAAAACTTTGTTTAAATAAGGATCTAAAATTTTATACCCAGTAGAATCCCTACTAGGAAAAAAATGCCAAAATATTTAACTCAAGAAACAGGTTAACAAATTATTATTATTTCTTTCCTATAATTTGCTCTATTTTCCAGATTTTCAACATACATGAGTACTTCTATAGTAAAAAAAAAATAAATAAAATAAAATAAAATAATACTTTAAGCTGGGCACAGTGGCTCACATCTGTAATCCCAGCCCTTTGGGAAGCCAAGGCAGGCAGATCATTTGAGGTCAGGAGTTTGAGACTAGCCTAGCCAACACGGCAAAACCCCGTCTCTACTAATACACAAAAATTAGCTGGCTGTGGTGGTGTGCACCTGTAGTCTCAGCTACTAGGGAGGCTGGGGCATGAGAATTGCTTGAACCCAGGAGGGGCAGGTTGCAGTGAGCTGAGATCACGCCACTGCACTCCAGCCTGGGTGACAGAGTGAGATTCTGTCTCCAAAAAAAAAAAAAAAACTTTGAAGAAACACACAAAGAATAAAACTACCTACCCTAACTTCCATGAAGCATTAATAAGATAATTAATCTGAAAGCACATGGCGATGACTACATTTTTAATACTTAGAATTTCTTTTTGGTTTGTTTTCAAATTTACCTACTCTTTTTTCAGAATGTCCTAATCTTGCTATAATTTCTATTCCATTATTTACATTTCAAATATTCTTATTTTAAATTCTCTTTCAGATTGTTTTATGGTTTCTAGTTTCTAGGACCTGAGTTTTCCCACTTGAGAATCTATAGATTCTCTTTCTCAAGGTGGTAATTTTCCCTGCATGCCTTGTAATTTTGTCTGTAAACTCATCTTTAGCAAAGGTTGTTTTCTATGGGGGCTCACACATGTGTGCAACTGTAAAGGTGCCCCTATAGGGAGACCAGGGGCTATGGCAGCCCTGGGTCATAAGGTGTCACCAGTTTCTATGTTAATTTCTTGGTTCAGGATTTCCATTAGCACCAGTGATGCAGATATGAGGCCTGCATCTGAATCCATGCAATCTCAGGAATTCTGTCCTCTCCTGGGTGAGGGGAACTTTCTCAGCTCACCTCACAAGGCAAGCAATTTAATCTCCACCAGTTAGAGGCAACTTCTTAGTCTTTTTTCTTAATTTACCAGGTGAACCTCACATCTCCAATCTGGATACCCCTGTGAACTAACGGGCTTCCATTCATATTCTCTTCTGAGAATTTGACCTCCTTTTCTAGTCTAGCTCTTGAAGATGCACCTTTCTTTCTTCTCAACCTAGCTGCATATCTTTTCTTCTCTTACTGTTTCCTCACTTTATCCAGCATTTCAATGTGTTTGGGACACAAGGCTTACAGCAGCAGCATGGCCCACCATGTTAACTGGAAGTCTGAAAGAACATGGTAAATGGCAAGGTGCAAGTGCGGCACACCTATGATGTTTCTGAAGTTCTCCTGTGAGGGACATGAACCATCACGTTATTTTCAGCACTCAAAACACTGATGGAAACCAAATGTACTGAGAGTAACTAGAATTCATTTTGGTGAACAGAGAAATATAAACAGTTGTGTTGTAGACTCTACATCAAAAAGACTTGGACTTGAACCCTGGCACTGCCAGCTGTGCCATCTGGGGCTACTCATCTGTCCCACCACCCAGCCACAGGGATAGCATGAGAACTGACAGCAATGCACATACAGCACTGCAGAAGAAACACAGGCTTGAAGCAGGGTCTGCTGCAGGATGCTCCGGGAGGTTGGCCCTTCCTCGCCTGATCTGACAGCACACATTCAAGGACAGGCTGGCATCATTCTGTACCCGTTTCCTCAGGCAGGCACATAGTCAGGGCCTTAGAACAGTGAGTTAGAAGTGGGGAGCAGAAGGGCATAGCATCTCTATGGGATTGGCACACGGGGGGTTCTTGCATGTGGAGTAATCTTCAGACTGCATAGCGGGTAACATCCATAGCCATACTTCACCAGGGAACAGGGGGAAGCTGGCCAGCCACACCTCTAAGAGTATGTTGTGTTGTCTCTTGTTTCCTGTGACTGTCTCTGTGAAGCCCCATCATTTGACAGTAAAGACACTTTATGGTCTCTACATCTGCTGGGGCTTTGGTGTCAGTGATGGCACTGTCCACAATGAACAGCCACATAAACACCATGACAGAGCACTCAAGAGTGAGAGTAACTGATATTATTCCTGGTTCCACCTCTAGAGAAGCAACGCGTTCAATTCATTTAACTCCAAAGATATTTCCTGAAAAGAACTCAGGCACCTTTGCTTGGGAGCACAGACTCTGGAGCCAGAATGACTGGGTTCGAGTCTCTGCTCCACCACTTACAAAGCTAATGATTTTGTTAAGTTACTCACTCTCTCTATCCCTCAGTTCCCTCATCTCCAGGAGTTGTAATCCTACAACTAGGCCTAGATCTGTAGTCCTTTCCACAGAAAGTTGTGGTCAGAAATATCTGTTACTGCATTAAAGTGCAGAGAACAGAGCTGCCACCACAAGTGCAAAGTAAGAGTTCACCATTTTTATTACTGCTACTCATTCTTTCTGCTCATACATGATATTTAGGAACAATACTGTATTCCTTGGACACAACTGTAAGTATAAAAGGGATAATTTTTTCACTAATGACTTCAGACAGTAGGGTAGCACTGGGTCCCAGGGACACACTAGAAGGGCACTCTTTCAAGATTCATTTAGCCAAGAGTTTTTTTTTTTTTTTTTCCTAGTGTCTATTACATGCCAAGCACTATTCTAAGGGAATGCAGTCATTTAACAAAACAAATAGGTCCCTGTCCTCATGGAGTTTACATTCTAGTGTGAGATACAGATAATGAATAAATATTTTCTTCATAGCTTTTACAGAGAGATAAAAGCAGCACAGAAAATAAAACAGGATTATAGGATAAAGTGGTGGGATGCGATGAGGATATTATTCCAAAAAGCGTAGTCAAGAAGGTTCCCTTGGAAGATAAAACAGATGAGGAAACAGCAAGAAGAAGGCCCAAGTGAGGAGTAGGTCTGAGGGAGAGAAGAAAGACTCAAGTGGCTGCAGACAGCAAGCCGAGTGGGGGTGACAGGAGTGGGCTGGGTCACTGGGAGCCTTGAAGGCTGCAGTATGGAGTCAGGATTGTATTTACTGATAACAGAAGGCCAAGGACAGTTTTTCAAGTGGGGAAGTGAAATAACCTGATGGATGTTTTAAAAGGTCACTCTGTGCTGTGTGGACAATGTATATCAAAGGCCAGAATGGCAACAGGGAGGCCAGAGGGCAGTTGCTGCCATCACTCCAGTGGGAGAGGAGGTGGCTGGGGCCAGGATAGCACTGGGGAAATGGTACCACTGCACCAAAGCACACTGCCTGAATGAGTCTGCTCAGCCATAGAGGGAGGCAAAGGCTGAGCAGAGGCATCCAGCACAGAATGTCCACTCCTCTGCTCAGGCCTCGGCATAGCCTCCTCTCGTGGTATCTTCCAACGTCCATCTCCCCACTACACTACGAGCTTCCTGACAGCAGGCGCTGGATATTATGTACAGAGCACAGTGCCGCCCATGTATTGAAAGTTCTGAGGGAATGCCTCACTGAAGGAGGACATAAGAAAGAGAAGAATTCTTATTACGTTCCTTAGCAGGAAGTCTACAGATAATGTCTAAAGTCGAACAAAAAGTAGCACAATAAACATTGTGTAAAGATTATATAAAAATAATAAGCTAAGAGCTGCAAATGGTTGCCTTTGGGGCAGGGGAGGCTCTGTTCTTATTCACTTGCTTGTCCAGCTTCTTTACTAGCCCGTCAGCTCCAGGTGGGCTGAGACCCTGCTCCTGACGCATGCAGTACACGTAAGTGCCGAAACAATGAACGAGCAAACCAACGGCCAGTCCAGAATCACTCCTTCAAACCCCAAACCCAAGCCTCTGGAAACATACCAAAGGAATGCCTGAATGGACACATCTAAAGCAAGAATTAAACATAAATCAAGACAGTTGAGCAGCTTGAGTAGTCCACTCTAAGACATGGACACTGCACTTGGCCCAGAAAGCTAGCCGCATCTGTTTGCTTAAAGCAACTAAAACAAAAATTGTTTTAAGTTACAGCTGGTGTCTGGCCACTCTATCAAGCACTTAAGATATAGAGCTGATTATTTTCTGGCAACAATGAAGAAAGAAAGGCTGAAAGTACGGTGTCCTGTTACCAGCTGTTTCCGGAGTAGTTCTTACAGTCTATGTCTGTGTCAGGGTCAGAGCCAAATGAAGAGGCCTATACATGAAGTTTGTTGTGGTTTGTCTCTTTTTTTCTTTCATTTTTCCCCTTATTCACTTCACTTACTTGAATCGCAAAGAGTATAACCCTTTGGAGAACACCTCTGTGTACTCTCACTCCTAGTAAAAAAGCCCCTTAAAAGGGGACTTGAAAAACCAAGAAAAGAAACTTATCCACTGTGGTCTCTTGGTCTTTACCCATTTACTTGGATCTAGATTTCAACACACACTGTCCACTGACCTGCTGTCTGGCCTTGAGCAAACCTCTTAACCCCCTGAGCCTGTTTCCTCTTCTGTAAAGCTAGGATGATGAAATGTACCTGAAAGTGTTGTGCAGCCGAGGTGGGACTAAAGGGTAACTTTTATTTTCTTCTTTCTATGTTATTTTCCAAAATTGGGATAAGAAAATTCACTTCATGATAAATATAAATACTTTTAATAAAAATTATTATCTACTATAACACTAACATATGAATACTTGAGCTACATGTCCAGCCCAGGCAGCCAGAGTCTTCGTCTACAAGGTCAAGTATCTGAAAAGTTTTCAGGATCACTGCCAAAGCCAGGGAATGAAGACTATCCCTGACTGCATCCCTTCCCAAAGTATTCTGTCCTACCTATAGCCCACTGCCCTCAATCAGTCACAACTATGGGGACCACATAGAGCTCTGTCCCAAGAGTGCTCTAGTCAGAAACTGACCAATGTCCTGTGACCTCTGTGAACGGGGCCAACAGGGCTCCCCTGAGGCTCTTGAAAGCAATTCACTGGGAAACAGGGCCAGTGAGCTGGGCACTGAGGCTGAGGGTGTGACAGAGACCTCATGTATGGGCAGCCATCAGAGGCCAGTACAGGCATGAGTGGGCTGGTCGAGGGGCAGAGGGCCAGGTAGGTGGGCAGGTAACCTGGCTGAGGCAGGTGGAAGGCCTAGCAGGGACATCACCGTGGCTGTCCAGTATGGACAACCACCTGCTCCAACTTGGCCTTAGCATGCCCAGCCCAGGCACAGCTCTGCTGCTCCCAACAAATCCTTTTACTAGAGCCACCTTGAGCTAGTTTCAGCTTTCTACAACGAATCAAGCCTAAACTGCAGCTCCAGATCTGCAGACTGGTTAGTAGACATGAAGCCACCCCAGTGGAAACGGAGTTTGGTGACTGGCCAAGCTTTGATGTTCCTCCATCCCACAACTGGCCCAAGTCTCAGATTTGTTTATTTTTCCTGCATAACTTTTGCAGTGTTTCAACTAAACGGGACAGTTTTTATCAACAGTTTCCCGAGCAAGAAAAATAGCAGAATGCTTGGTTTGAAATGAAGACTGGTGGATCTGCTGGGCTGTGTGATGTCTGAGAAATGCTCCTCCTCTGAGAGATTTGGAAACAAATGCAAGAACTATGCATCACCCATTGTTATGGAGACCTAGCACTCCCCTGGCACAGGGTCTCTTTCCCTTTAGGATCGTCTCTTTCCCCTTCTCAGTCTCTAATGTTTAGACAGTAGGAACTCTAGTCCCAGCTCCAGGGATAGGCGTCGGACCTAGAGCTGGCCACTCAGTCTCTCCTGTGCTTTTTGCTGGAACTCCTAGGAAATATCTTTCTGTGAGAGGGGCAAACTTGGCAGAAAGCAAGCACAATGAATGGCAGCTCTGCAATCTCACAGGAGCCGGGTGGCCTAAGAATTAATTAAGCCAGCATGAGGGAAGCAATCTGGAAAATGGGGCAGTGTCCTAACAATATCATTTGAGGCCCTGGATCCAGCTGTTTTTAAAGCTAGTCCTCACGAACTTCCTGGTTTTAAGAATCAGTTTGGGGTGGATTTTTGTCCTTTATAACCACAGATTATAGACTAATAACAGTGTATTAGCCCGTGTTTTAACAACGTAGTTCAACTCAAGCATCTTTATTTTAATATCTTGATAGCATGTTCCATGCCAGTGAACTGACTACTCACATGCATCATCTCATGTGATCCATCAACACTGTCCAAGGTGCACTATGACTACCCTTACTTCACAGACAGGGTCCTATGAAGTAGTTAACTTCTGCCATCACCATCATAATCATCATCATTTTATCCAAAGTCACACAGATACTAGGGAGTAGAGCCAGGATCCAAACCCACGTCCTCTGAATTCAAACCCATGTCCTTCCCCCAGGGAAGGCCATGCTGCCTCTGTGTGCTCAATCTCATCCTAAATGCAGGCAGAGAGACACAAAAGAGCTTCACTCCCTAACATTCAAGTGCATGTAATCACCTTCAAATAAGACATATGTCCATGAACCAATTAGGGTTGCTGAAAGCCATAATATAATTGAGATCCCAAATGTGTGGTCCAGGTACTATTAACATGGCAGAAAGGTGAGGAGGTGAAGAGACTACACTTCAGGGCTAGATGTTGGTGTATAATCTCACCAACATTATTACAACCACAATAATGAAACCTACATCTTCTAATTCAATTCCTCACCAGCCACCTCAACTTTCCCACATCTATCTTCAACAAAGGTTTCTGATATTACATGATTCTGCTGTTACCTCCTCCTCCTCAGGAAAAGCATTCCCTGGTATCAGTGCACACAGAGGAACACCAGATTGCAGCCATAAGTGCTGCCCACCACCATCTTCAAAGAGCCTTCCTTATAGTTTTCAGGTGGCACAGAGCAAGATAATTTCCAGTTTCCCTCCTGGAAATGAAGAGATCCCAGGTAATTCTACAATCCTATCATACATCATTAATATTCTAGTGTTAACTGATGGCCTCCGGGCCTGTACTAGGTCATTTTCTATTGAATACATATCTTAACTGGTGGCCGCCAATGGTTACTCAATGATTTCTGCCTCATTGAGACCAAAATTTCAGTTTAGCCATCTCATTTTATATAACTGAGAAAACTGAATTTTTTGATCTCATATCATATTCTAACCAAGTTACAGTATATTAGTATGTGTCACTGAATGATTTCTCTTAGGTCAAAAATTTTTCTTATCAAATTATAATGTAAAATTAAAGATATGTTCCAGAAATGAAAAGTCAGCAAGGACTTCAAAAGGAGTTGAAGAAAAGTCCCAAAGCATAACAGTTCCCAAATGTTCATCATTCCTGGGCCACCATTACAAAATTAGCTGAAAGAAACAGAATGCTGAACACAGCATAGTCCTTGCCTCGCTACTGCCAGCTGTTAGCAGTATGCTACATTTGTGTGCATTCCTGCATGTTCTCATTCTCTTTCCATATACATATATGTGAATATACATAATGCTGATACATAAAAAGGATTCCCAAACCATTTTAAAGCAGGTTACAGTCACGATGACACTTGAGCCCTTACCATCTGTCTTCTAAGAATTAGGACATTCCCCTACCCAAGAAATTTAACGTTGACTTACACCATAATATTACTTAATCTATTGCCTATATTCAGATTTCTCTCAGTTGTCCCCATTCTGTCTTTCAGAGGGGTTCTTTATATCTTCCAGATTTGTTGTCTTTAGCTTCCTTTAATCTAGAAGCATCACCTGCTCTTTACTTGGCTGAGGTTGGGACAAGGGGGTTAGTTCTTTTGTGACTCTGACACTGTTGGAGAGTCTTATCTGGTTTATTACTTACTTAATATTTTTCTTTAAATTGACTTTTTTTAAATACTCAAACTATAAAATCAAAAAGAAAGCAAAAACATCCATAAAAAGTTCAGGTTTGATGTACTACTTATTTGATTTTTTTCTAACATACATTAAAATAAGTGAGTTTAAAACATAACGTACCTGCCTGCTGGTGTTCCCTCGCATGGCCCTGCACTCCCTGTGAGACATGACCTCAGCCCTGCTGGGTCCTGCCCAGCCTCACCTGACTCCCCCACAAGCAGGAGCTCAGCACCCCCAAGCAGCAGCTGCACTGTGTAGGGCAGCTCCTGGGCTACAGAGCCCCTTCTTCCTCTGGATCATTCAGGACCTACCTGCCTGTGACCTCTACCATGTCCTGAATGGCACTGGGCCAGGTATCTGAAGTGTCACATTCTTCATGTACAGACAAGAAAACAGGCTCATAAAGATTAAGCAGCTTGCCCACACTCTCCAAATCAGCTGGACTGCATTTCCTACTATGCCAACTACATGCCAAGGACATGCCAAGCACTTTCCTCCTGTCACAGCTAAGGCTCCCCAGACCCTTCACCTATTATCACCAATCAGGGGTATCACCAACCCCATGTTCCAGGTGAGGAGCCTAAGATACGGAAGACAAAAGGTTTGCCCAGGCCACACGGCCTGTAAGTAATGCAGCAACTGCCACAACCCAGGTCTCGGACATAGCGTGCTTGCTCTCCCTCCCACTCACCCTAGCCAAGGCTTCCCTTGGGAGAAATACCACCCACGAGGCAATGGAGAAGGTGTGGTGGGCAGCCAACCCCAACTCAGGGTCAATGAGAATTTGTCAGATTTGCTATTAAAATATGAGACCAAGGACGGAAGCTGGCGCTGCAGATGTGTGCTAGCAGAGGACTGTTGCTCCCTCGGGTGTGGCTGCTGTGCTCCTGGGAAGGCAGCCCTGGAAGGAGCTGGCTGATGTGTCAGCGCCGGCCCATCACTGGCTGGGGAGGCTGGTGGCCGGCCTGAACTCCCAACACTCCTCCTGTTTAGGCTTGCTTCATTTCATCATGTTGGCTTTGGCTCACTGTCCAAGCCCACAGAGACTATCTGAATTTTGATTCTGCTATCTCAAAGAGGGTAGAAACTATACCTCCAAACATGCTTTTACTCTTCTTGAAAGTAATTTTTTAAAACATTGAACAGAAGGCCAAAGCAAAAGCCCTGTTTCTAAACCAGATCTTCTCCATGTCGACACAGGGCTTTTAACCAACATTCTTAGGATGTGACTGCTCAATCAGCTTTAAATCCTTCTCCTGGGTGACCCTAACTCCATTACTTTATGCACTCAATATCAGGGAGAGGTACCAGCAGCTTTCCTGAGGTGAAGATCAAAAGCAGGGCTCTGAGTCCAACAAGAGCCCTCTGAGGCCCTTCCAGACCAGAGCACTTCTGTGAAGCTGAAGCCCAGAGGCTCACAGGCCAGCAGAAGCACAGCAGCTGGGCTCTAAGGAGCAACACATGAAGTTCACTATGGTACTGAAGGCAGTGGCAGGAATACCTTTGATGAGGGTCAGCCGCTGTCCAGATATGAGCTGGGGCAGCTCCCCAGCCTCCCAGGGGCTCCCACAACCTCCAAAGAAATCACAGACATTTCCAAAGTCCCATTTCACACCAACATTCTCTGAGTGATAAGAAGTATATGTATTTCTTGCCAGGTGTGGTGGCTCACGCCTGCAATCCTAGCACTTTGGGAGGCTGAGGTGGGCAAATTGCCTGAGCTCAGGAATTCGAGACCACCCTGGGCAACACGGTGAAACCCAGTCTCTACAAAAAATACAAAAATTAGCTGGGTGTGATGGCATGCACCTGTAGTCCCAGCTACTTGGGAGGCTAAGACATGAGAATCACTTGAACCAGGGAGGCAGAGGTTGCAGTGAGCCAAGATCATACCACTGCACTGCAGCTTGGGCAACAGAGCAAGACTCTGTCTCCAGAAAAAAAAAAGGAAGTATATGTATTTCTCCTTTGGTCAGTCTAAATTTTTACATGTTATATTATCAAGTAACAGAATGTTATCTCTAGATACCTCATATTCATAACCGTCTTCCTAGAGCTTGGTGGGGTGGCTCACACCTGTAGTCCCAGCCACTCAAGAGGCTGAGTTGGGAGGATCCCTTGAACTCAGGACTTTGAGGCTTCAAGGAGCTGTGATCATGCCACTGCACTCCAGCCTGGACAACAGAGCAAGGCCCTGTCTCTAAAATAAATAAAATAATAATAATAGCCTTCCTACATTTCTGTAGAGGTGAGAGGAGGTTAACACACAACAACTAAGGGCAATAGCACCCATATTTTAAGCATATAGTATACCTTGGGCTAAGGCAACTCTTTATGATCTCTAGTCCTCCCAATCACTCTGCAAAATGGATATTATTAACCCTGCTTTGCAAATGATAACATAGAGACTTAAGGACGTGCCACTGTATAGGCTTAAATAGCTAATAAGTGACAGAGGATGTCTGACCACCAAGCTCTGGCTTTCCCACTACTCCTTTCAAGGCCATTTGGCAGTTGGCGAAGTCAGTCTAACAGATTGGCAGGACACTTTGATTTCTGCTGCCTAGAAAGCAGACAGACATGGGCAGGAAAGAATGTCAGTGATGCCCAGCTGGCCTGATGCCTAAGCCTCTGAACCCTGACAGCAGGAGCTCTTCTGCAGAAGACAAAAGGTCAGCAATCAGCACTTTCTATACCAAAATTCCCACCGAACACAAGAATGCCCAATGTCATGACATGTGTGAATCAAGGCTTCTTTCACTCCAGGGGAAATCCATAGGAATCGGCTGAATCTGAGGCTAGCTTTCTCCAAAAAATTCAGGGATGTAACTGGAAAGCTAGAAGGAACTTAAAATAAACATTGCTGATTCTGGGCTTTGCTCTGTGCCACAGCTATCCCAGGCACTCTACCTACTAGTAACTTTCCCAATCATCCGTAAGGCTGGGGTTTACAATTTTTCACCGTCCAAAAAGGAAACCAAGATCCTAGATGTGGGGGGTGAAGCCATGGGTCACGCACAGATTTACCTGGCTCTAAACTCAGTTCTCTTTCCACCCACCAGAGATGTGGAGTTACAAACACATATTCCCCTGCTCCCATGGACACCTCCACACTGACTTCCTGCAGAAGCCTCAGTCAGCGTGCCTCTCTGCCAACTACTCAACCTGCCTCTCTGCCAACTACCAACCTCAGTTGGAGCCACTATGACCTCTCCAGGAGACCAAGCCAAGTCACTTTGGGGACCCCCTTCTCTGTTTGTCCCCCAGTCCTGGCATTCTCTCTACTAAATAATCAAACAGTCTCTCCTGCCATTCTATGGCCATTCCCCTAAAGCCCAGACCTCTGCATTTTTTCCCCTGGGCTTCTTTTTTTCTTAAACAATGGATTTCCTGCCTTCAGTCTTACCCATTCCGAACCACCATCATCCATAAAAGTACACAAACTGGCTTTCTAAAGCAAAGAAAGGTGCTCCTGTTTACAAGCCTTCAGCCTCACTGCCCAGAGCAAAGTTTCCCAAAGTGGGAGATGTTTTTGATGGCACACAGAACTGGCATTATATTGTAAGAAAATTATTAACATTTTGGTTATCTGTCCATCTCTTTGAACGATGAGCAAGTCTCAATTGGGAGCATAATCTACTTATTACCTCTCCAAAATTCCCAACTCTCCCTTTATAACAAAAGCGAATCACAGCTCAAGTTCATAACTTGTAGCTAGAATCTGCCAACTATTTGGTTTTCAGTGTGTGTGTGTGTGTATATGTGTACTTGTGTACATATGTGTGTTTATTCTACCTTCGGAAAGGCTATTGGTTTTCCACTTGCCTTAGTGATGCAAAATTCCCTTATGATTATCTACAATTTAAAAATTGGATTAAAAAATACATTAAATCAGAATATATATGGCATTGAGCCTGTAAGAGAGACGTGAAGATGGTTCTAAAATGACTGTAGTTTGAGTAAGACTGGCCCCTAGCCTTACCTAGCACCCAAAGGAGTTCTCCCAGAAGCTAGTCCATACCTTCCAAGTTCCCCACATCTCTTCACTGTCTTCCCCTCCTACACTCCCCCTCTACTCAGACACACAAACCCACCATTTCCTGAATTAGCCATGGTCTTTTAAAGCTTTATGCCTCTGCAGGCGCTGTCTACCTTGCCTCAACTAGGTCTCCAAGAAAAGTCTGACCTAGTACAAACACTGTATCTCACTCTTTAAGATTCACAGTACACCAAAGTGTATTAAAGATGAAAGGCTCTGAGAAGTTCTTTAAGGGGTGGGAGCAATTGCTGAACTAAGTTTAACTAGCATCTCTCAACTAACAGGTTCTTTTCTTTCCCCACATTAACACGCCATGTAACACATACTCTACAAAGGATGCTTTGGGAAACGCTGGCCTAGAATGTTCTCCTTTCCCCCGATCTGATCAAAGTCTACTCTGAACTTATCCTTCAAGAACTCACTCAAATGTCATTTCTTTGAGAAGTCTTTCCTGCCTCCCCACATTGAATCAGTTGTTCTGTCTCATCTATGCTCCTATAAGACTTTGTGAATTCACAACATATGGTTTAATTCACGGGAATTCAAAGGTAAGCATTCAGTGAGAAGTAGTGCAGGAGCTTTTGCCCACAACTCCATTTAATAAGCCGATGTGCCAAGTGACTCCTGAATTGTCACAGTTCTCACAGGCCCCTCCCAATGTGACCATCTCACTGGGTGAGCTGTGACTCTAACATCTGAAAGATAGAGCTTTTTCATACAACATAGCTCCTAAACATCAACCGACTGCTTCAGCTAGGCCCCACCTCAGACACAGCAATCCACTCAATGCCAGAGGAAACATTGGCCCCATGTGGAGCTCACTGAGGAGCAAGGCATTTATCTTCAACACAGCCGCTTCCCAAGGAATCTTCAAGGTCAATTCTGGCAACAGATTGCCTTGGGCACTAACACTATACCTGAACATTCTTTAGGTTGAAGAATGTTCAACCCTCTAGCACTCACTAGATAGAGTTTGTCTACAGTTTCAAGTCTCTCCCTGTACACTATGAGCCCCATAAAAGCAGAACAATTTGGTCATTTTTCCTGAGCCTAACTTACAGTCATCATCCAATATCCATGACATCATGGACAGAAGAGAAAAAAAGAAGCAGGTCAATAGAGGTCAAGTAACTTTGGTGTCTTATTAGAGTGAAATTTGCAACAAAAAAACTCTTAGTGTGCTAACAAGACCAAAGAGGCTTCCCATCCAACCATCCACCACTTAGAGGCAGAGACCAGCCTGTACTGGAAACTTGAGGCAGCCCCACACTATGTGGGCTGCTCCATTTTAAATCACTTCCTTATTTGGATTGAGCCAAAATCCAACTTCCTGTAGTTTCCATAGCAGTACTGATCCAGACTCCTGGAACAGAAAATATACCAAGAGTGGGGACAAGAAATCTGTCATTTACCAAAGGAAAAAAAGAAACAGGCAGGTAGGCAACCTTCCCAGGTGATTCTGATGCTACCAACAGCCTAGCACCCCGTCAGAACTGAAATCTGGGGGTGCCACAGACAATAAGCCCTGAAGTCAGACTAGAAGTTCATTCGGCAACCAGATGAATGTCGAAACTCTCTTTAGCACCTTTCAGAAATACCCAGGGGTCCATGATTATTAACAGAGATCTTCTCATCTAGAACTTTACTGAGCTGTCTACCCATTATCAGTCCTGGCTTAGTAAACTCCAAATGGAAATTCTGAACAGCAAAGAAGAAAAGCTTTGTCAGATAGCACCCTGTGTTCCTGCTTTGAATGCCAACATGGAACAAAAACATTAAGTCAAAAGAAAGGTCTAGTTTACGTTATCCTTATCTTGCTTAAGTGCGCGCGCGCACACGCGCATGTGGGGTGTGTGTGTGTGTGTGTGTGTGTGCGTGTATGCAATGTGTCTGTGGAAGAGGGGAAAGGCTTAAAGATGCCATGAGATTTTGACCCAATTTTGCAGATCTCAAAATTGGATCCTCACCTTAGCGTCCCAAGAGTCCAAGCCTCCCTCAATTTATAATTGAGTGGGTGTTAAAAAACAAACAAGGTGGCTCCCCTTCATAGTTTACAGTTAACATAACCTCCTAGGGGAGCCACAAGACAGGCAACACACTCCAGAGACCTACTCTCACAGAACCAAGGGAAACTGAAGCCAGACAATTGAAAGCAAGGAGTGAGGGAGATGGAGGGAAGAAAATGGAGGGACAGGGGAGGGAAAGAGAGATGGAGGGAGGAAGAGAGAGAAGGAAGAAGGGAAATAGAGGGAGAGAGGGGGGCATCTTTAAATACTGTTTTATAAGACTCTTACTCAAATTGAGCTAGGTTAGACAGTTCAGAATTAAGCAAGAAGCCCTTAATTATAGAAATAGAAGTAATCTTCTTCACTTTGATATCCAAAGATGCAATTTTCTTGAACTAGGGCTCTTAAGGGGCCCCCTCAGCTGCAGGCAGAAGTGCTGCATGGGCCAGTCTGGGTCTGGAGAGCTGAGCCTGTCTTTGGTGCAGACTCCTGGCTGTCCACTCACTGCTCTTCCTACAACTCCAGCTGCTCCCTTCTACACCTGGGCTTATTCCGTCTCTGGGCCAGCCATGAGAAGTTGGCAGAGCAGCAGAAGTAAAGTGAAGTCCCCAACCCAGCTCCGCACTGTCTGTGTCTCAGTGTCCTCATCTGTTAGACAGACAGGAACCCAGCCACCTTACAGTTCACTATGAGGATCGAAATAGTATGTTGAGCAACCAACATTAATAAGCAAATCATAAAGGTGATTATTATATCTACCCTCTTTCTCTCATATCCAAAGGTTTTCACCTCTTCACACAGATACATGGCCACTAAGGAAACTACTGCCAGCAGCCGTGTTTTATACAGCTGTTTATATGTCCTCTTCTCATCATCTTTCCTTCAGATAGGTCCAGTTTTCAAAACAGATTTGTGTTCTGTGCTCACACAGACAGAAGTGACTGGCTTGCTCTAAGCCAAGTTAATCCCACAGCAGAGATGGAACCCTTCCCAATACCCTTTCCTTCAATGCCTAGATTCAAGTTCAAAACGTGCCTGATAAAAACAAGGGTAATTTTGGGAGGTTAATGATTGGTCAAATGCCTCCACACAAGCCAAGCACAAAGAGGAGGTCCTGCCTCCTCCTGGAGGCCTAGGAGAATTCTAACACAGATTGTTTATAAATATTACCAGATTTTGCTCAGGGACGATGGATCTAAGCTCTCCGGACACTCTCTTCCCAGAAAGGTGTTCCAGATTGTGCCTCACACAATCCCGCTCCACACACCCACCATCATTCACAGTTCCGTGTTCTTCCCTTATGAGAACATAGGATATAAAATTAAATACCAGCAGGAATTGTGGACTGCATTTATCCCCTACATCTTAGCAGAGATTCTGAAATCAACATTACACTGCATTGTAAAATACTTAAAGAGTCATTATTTTAACTTGAAAAAGGAGGACACAGACATGTTCCAAATGGGTTGCTACACTTGGGACACCCCACTCCCAAAATGCTGTACTGTCAATAATTCTTCACAAGAAGAGCTTTTTAAAGGCATATGATTGTAATGCACTAAAGAATTCCTTAACAGGCCCGGGCCTCCTGAAGTTATCTAGCCCATCTCTCAGCTCCAGGAAAGCCCTCCCTTTCAGACAACTATCCCAGTCACACAAAGCAAGCCAGATCTGTGGGATGAGGATTCAAGATAAATTAGGTCAAAGAATAAGCCTCTGGAAAAGCAAGAGTTTTCATAAAAATGGAAGCCTATGCTCAGCCTGCTCAGGCATTAGTAAATGTGGGAGAGGCTGACGGCAACTTAATGGTCTAATAAAGGGTTTACACAGGGCGAGGATTCTTATAGACAAACATTGCCTGAGATCAGCAGACCATTTGCTGGGGTCTGGAGATCCTATTATTAGGCAGATTTCACTGTGATGGCATTAATTGTAGGAGGGAACACACCCTCACCCTCAAAGCCCTGGGACTCTTCCTCAAGGGCACCCCCACAGCAGGAGTCCAGCCTTGCTCTTCCCCCCACTAGGCTCAGCTTGGCACCCTCTTTCCCTCCCTCCATCTCTGCACTGCTCAGAGGCACTGAAAAGGGGGCTTCTGTGTTTGTCTCCCCAGTAGACTGGGCAGGGATCTTCCCAGATACATCTGAGTCCCTGAGCTCCACACAGGGCCTACCTGGCCCAGAGGAGGGGTCCAATAATGTTCAGGTGACCAGATGAGTAAGCACACAAATGAACAAATCAATAAATAATTAAACAAGGGGATAACTGAATGAAGGAAGGGTACCTATCCCTCATTTTAATTAATTTTAACTAGTTCCTTCTACTAGTTAAAATTCCTTTAACTTTTTGAGCACCAACCTTATATCAAGACATATAGAATTAGGAAACAGTAAATCAAATCTGCCTTATAACCTACAACTTTACAACTTCAAGCTGAACAACTCTTCTAGGGAAGCCTGTCGTGTAGCAGACAAAAGTACTTAAAGGGGAAGTGTAACAACTGGGCTTCTTTCTTTCTATTTTTTTTTTCTTTTTTTTTTTTTGAGACGGAGTTTCGCTCTTGTTGCCCAGGCTGGAGCACAATGGCGCAATCTCGGCTCACTGCAACCTCCGCCAACTGGGTTCAAGCGATTCTCCTGCCTCAGCCTCCCAAGTAGCTGGGATTGCAGTCATGCACCACCACGCCTAGCTCGTTTTGTGTTTTTTTAGTAGAGATGGGGTTTCTCCATGTCAGTCAGGTTAGTCCCGAACTCCCAACCTCAGGTGATCTGCCTGCCTCGGCCTCCCAAAGTGCTGGGATTACAGGTGAGAGCCACCGTGCCGGACCAAGGGCTCCTTTCTTTTGCATTATCATCCAGGTAAATACATCTTTTATAATTAAGTTTTGATCCATTCTGTCACTTGATCAAGCAAAAATGGCTGGGTGGGTTTCAGTGAAGCACCAACTTGGGAGGGTCTCACTGAACTCGGGAGGGTCTCACTGACGCACCGACTGCTCAGCACACTTACCATGCTCTGGGGAAGGTGGCACTCCAGGAGGGAGCCAACACACATCCTGCTGCTGTCCTGGCGCTGTGCAACCTGGCTTTGAACGTGGAGATGCTCCCAGAGAAGAAGTGGCTGGGAGCAGTGTATTTGTTAACAAGAGATATTAATTCTTAAGAGCAACTCTAGGGAGGCCACCTGAACACAGAGTAGTTAGACACTGTGACAAACAGCAAAACTCTGAAAGAACCCTACCTACCTCAGACACAAGGAGAGGTAGGGAAACACCCAATCTTACAGCAAGCTAAAACAAGCGAGGAAATTCTGCCAAAAATTAATGTCATAATTAAAGCAATACAAATATTAGTAACCATAGCAATAATAACAGTTAATATTTATTGAGAGTTGACTATGCAACAGGCTTTGTGTTAAGTACTTTACATACTAATTCATTAATCCTTACAATGACTGTCATAAGTACATACAATATTATTATCCTTATTTTACAGATAAGAAGCTGAGGTAAAAAGTGGGTAAGTCACCAGCTCAAGATCCCAAAACAAGCAAGTGATGGAGCCAGGATTCAAGTAGTATGGTGCTAGAATCTGTGCTCTTAATATTTTTATTCCATGACACTGTCCAGAATCTTCTATATTCCTTGCTTATAAAAGTTAACCACTGTTTACAAAGGTCTTGTTCCTTGGGAATATATCACTTAATCTTAGAATATAGAAGTCACTGAGAAAATAGGACTCACTTCACAGAGCTGCTTTGCAGCCCACTTAGACAACTATCTCTCTAATACAACACTCCTACAAATAACTCTAGTGTTTCATTTGCATTTGGTAACCATGTTTCCTGCTAAGGAACATGGTAATCCTGCTAATCTGGAATTACATCAATAATTCCTGCTGGGATAATTGATGTATTCCAAAACCAGGTTTCCTATCTAATGGAGTGCCAAGCTTGATATTCAACTGGCCAAGTATAACAGTGACTCAATTATTAAATCAATAAGATAGGTGGTATCAATTAATAGATTATCCTGGAAACTTCTGTTACAACTTTATCCTCAAAGCTCACACTCACTCCAAAATGTAGATATCCTCATGTTGCATGATATAAAAAGGTAGATACTACCTGGGAAAAGTCCACCAGCTTTGAGGGCTAGGAGACCTGGCTCCAGCCTCGTTTCTGCCCCTACTCACGTTACCTGCAGCAGATGATGTACTTCCTACAGACCTCCATCTCCTCAGTGCTCGACTCACACCTAACACATGCAGGGGATCCAGGTCAGTGCCCGCACACAAGGAATGCAGCTGATAGTGCTGGCTGACATTCGCCTTCCTTATTCCTGGACTTGTGTCCATCCCCTTACTATGCCATCGCCAACACTCATCATCTTCCTCTGCCCAGGTGGAAACAACAACATCACTTTAAGGAAATAGCCTATCATGATTTAAGATCATGAATTAGAACATACCTGAAGGGAAATGTGAATGGCTTGGACTTTGCCATAATATAAGCATCACTAAATGGCTAAAAATCAAAGTACTTCCATCAACAAATTCCATTAGGAAGTCATCGATGAAACAAAGACTTTCTTTGCCTTTCCTGCTGTTTCACAAACTGTCTCAAATTTCCAACATTTGGGTGTAACCATTCATTAATACTATCTACAATCTGTATTCTACCAACTGGTTGATCCATAGGCCAAATAATCCACTCCTGGAAAATAAAAATCTACATGAACATGTTAAAACCATGTTAAAAAATATACTGTCTGAGGATAAGACAATGTTTAGAGGGAAATTTATAGCTTTTTATGTTTAATATTTAAAAAACTCAGTCAGTATAATTCCCTACACTAATGGAATGAAGAAGAAAAACTATAAAATTATTTCAGTGGATGCAGAAAAAGCACTTGATAAATTTAATAACCACTCCTGATAAAACATTCACCACACTAGGAACAGGAGGAATTTCCTCAATACAGTAAAGGATGTGTATGGAAAAACCCACAGCTAACACCATACTTACTAGAGAAATACGAAATGATTTGTCACCATGATCAGAACGAAGCAAGGATGTCCAGTCTCATCACTTCTACTCAACATTTTACTGGAAGTTGTAGCCAGTGAAATAAGTCAAGAAAAAAGAACATAAAGGTTAGAAAAAGGTATAAAGAGTAGAAAGAAAGAAGTAAAACTATCTTTATTCATAGGTGACATGATTATTTATGTAGGAAGTCCTAAGGAATCTATAAAACAACCACTAGGACTAACAAGGTTTAGCAAGGTTGCAAGATACAAGATGAATATACATAAACTAATTATGTTAATATATTACCACAAATTAAAAATATCATTTATGATAGCATCAAAACACATAAAATATTTAGAAATAAATTTAACAAAATATGTATAAGACCTCTACACTAAAAACTTAAAAATACGTAAGTGAAGAGATGTGCTAAGTTCACAGATTGGAAAACTCAATATTGTTAAGAGTCAGTTTTCCCTCAATTGAGCTATAGTATAGATTCAATGTAACCCCAATCATAATCCCAGGATTTATTTTTTTTGTAAAAATTGAAAAGCTGCTTCTAAAATTTATATGGAACTACAAAGGACCAAGAATATCCAAAGCAATATTGGAAAAGAACAAAGTTAGAGGACTTACACTACTTGACTTCAAAACTTACTTTATATAAACTACAAAACTTACTTTATAAAGACAGTGTGATGCTGGTATGAAGACAGACAAACAAATCAAAGTACAATAGAGTCCAGAAATAGACCTACACTTAAATGGTTATGTGATTTTTCACAAAGGCAACAAAACAATCCAAAAAACTTTTCAAGAAATGATGAACTGGAATAAATGAATAGCCATATGGAAGAAAATCTACTTTGACCCCCATCTCACACCACATACAAAAATTAATTCAAGATAGATTACAGGACTAAATGCAAACGCTAATGCCATAAAGCTTTTAGAAGGAAACAGAGTAGAATGTCTTCATAACTTGGTGGTAAGCAAAGGTTACTTAGAACATAGAAAGCAGTGGCCGGGCACGGTGGCTCAAGCCTATAATCCCAGCACTTTGGGAGGCCGAGACGGGCGGATCACGAGGTCAGGAGATCGAGACCATCCTGGCTAACACGGTGAAACCCCGTCTCTACTAAAAAAATACAAAAAACTAGGCGGGCGAGGTGGTGGTCGCCTGTAGTCCCAGCTACTCGGGAGGCTGAGGCAGGAGAATGGCGTAAACCCGGGAGGCAGAGCTTGCAGTGAGCTGAGATCCGGCCACTGCACTCCAGCCCGGGCGACAGAGCGAGACTCCGTCTAAAAAAAAAAAAAAAAAAACAACACAGAAAGCAGTAACTATAACAGAAAAAAATGATAAATTAGACTTCATCAAAACTTTTGCTTATCAAAAGACACCATTAAGAAAACAAATAGGTAAGCCATAAATTGTCAGAAGGTATTGACAACACATATATCTGACAAAGGACTGATAAGCAGGTTAAAGAACTCCTTAACTCAATAACAAAATAATTTTTTTAAATCTAATAAAAAATGGCAAAATATTTGAAAGCTGCTTCACAAAAGAAGATCTACAGATAGCCAACAAACACATTAAAAAGTATTCAATGTTATTAGTCATCAGGGAAATGCAAAATAAAAAAACCACAATTGGATACCACCACAGGATCTCTGCTATGAGATTCTTTTTTTTTAAGCACACCCAGAACTCTGGGTCAGAGATGCCTTACTTCCCATCTCCTATCCCTGTCCCCTCTTGTGCATGTACTCATCCCCTAATACCCTGGCAAGAAAGTGGGTGTAGAGCAATTAGATAGAGCATGGTGTTGCCCAAAGTATAGGCCATACCTATACTCTCTGAACTCGTGCTCCAAGACATTGCTCCAAGATTTTAGGTGACACACACTTTTTTTATTGTGGTAGTCAGGTATTTATTTTAATATGCACTGAAGGAAAATGGAATAAGTATTTTAAACTCATACTTAGGAGAAGGTTAAATAAAGAAATTAGTCTGTTTAAAGTAATAATAATAATAATAAAGGTGGTGCATGGATAAGATGAAAATTGCAAAGGTGGGGACTGTGACCAACTCAAGTCCAGGATCACCAGCAGTTAACCACATAATCAACAGCAAATTGTCCCATCCCAGAGCTGTGGGGAAGTTTAACTTCTCTCTTCATTGAGCCCTCCACTTGACCCCCTACAGTGTCACATTCACACAAGTGACCACAGATGTCCTGAAAAAAAGATATCCTAATGAGACAATCTGGGTGGTGTAAAACCAGGACTCTGACTGCAAAGAAAAAAGGCTTATTCCATAACAGTCTCACAATTGTTCTGTGGGAAACCTGCATCAAATTCATTTTTGCCCAATTCCATACTGCCAGACATAATTCTCCCCACCGTTTCAGCTAGTATTCTTTCCTTACCTGCCCAAGGCATGGCTGGGGATCAGTAAAATCATGGCCATAAAGAGATTCATGTTAGAGTTTGGAGAAAGATTTCCTTGTGTTACCGCCACAGAACTGGAGGTCTGGTTCACAGCAGATAGACAATAAATATATGATGAGTGAAAGCTGACTGATCTTGAAGCTGGACTTTTCAAATTCAAGTTTATAAGCCCAGGTGTGTATGATGGTGTCAGGCACAGAAAGTCATAAGATAAATGAAGCCCTGAGATTTTAGACAAAGCTTTACTTTTCCTCAGTGGTAACTCATTTAAAATAATATTTTTAGGTTGGGCACAGTGGCTCACACCTGTAATCCCAGCAATCTGGGAGGCCGAGATGGGTGGATCACCTGAGGTCAGGAGTTCAAAGCCAGCCTGGCCAACATGCCGAAACCCTGTCTCTACTAAAAATACAAAAATGCGCAGGGCGTGGTGGTGCACGCCTGTAATCTCAGCTACTCGGGAGGCTGAGGCAGGAGAATCACTTGAACCCGGGAGGCAGAAGTTGCAGTGAACCGAGATTTTGCCACTGCACTCCAGCCTGGGCAACAGAGTGAGACCCCATCTCAAAAAAAAAAATTATTTTTATAAAACAGACAACCAGTATGACCTTTTGGCGTGAAGGGGCAATTTGACAATACTTATTAAAATGCAACTGCCCCAACAATTTCCAATTCTAAGACAGAAACTTGCAGAAACACTTCTACAAAGTGCAAAGAGATTACGTTCGCCTAGCAAAAGACTGGAGATACCAAAAATATCCACCATTAAAAGACTGGTTAAATGGTAAATAGACACAAGGGAATATCCTACAGCCACTAAACAGAGTGAATTTGAACTCTCTGAACTTGTGCTCCAAGACATTGCTAAGCAGTGGGAAAGCAAAATGCAAAAAAATAGCACACGTAGTATAGCCCCACACTTAACTTTAAAAACAAATTTTAAAGTGACAATACTAATAGACTAACATATGCATAAATATACATATGTGTGGACAAATTCAGATGAATAGGCACCAACCCTCTGTTAACATCACTGTAAAGGGGTGAGGAGGCTCTTGCATTTTCTGAAGGCATTTATAAAATGCTGGAGTCATGGAAGCTCTGTAGTGAAAAAAAGGGTTTAAAAACAAATAGGGTGTGTTCACATGTAAAAATGCACACATTTAAAAAAACACACAGGCCAGATGTGGTAGCTCAAGCCTGTAATCCCAGCACTTTGGGAGACTGAGGCAGGAGGGTCACCTGTGGTCAGGAGATGGAGACCAGCCTGGTCAACACCGTGAAACCCTGTCTCTACTAAAAATACAAAAATTAGCTGGGCGTGGTGGCGCATGCCTATAGTCCCTGGTACTCGGTGGGGCTGAGGCAAGAAAATCACTTGAACCTGGGAGGTGGAGGTTGCAGTGAGCCAAGATAGTGCCACTGCACTCCAGCACGACAGGGTGAGACTCTGCCTCAAAAAAAGAAAAAAAAAAAAAGTCTCCAAGAAAGAAAACACACATACGAAAAAATGTCTCCTTCCTGGCCTTCAGATCTGCACCTCCACATCCAAGTGATAGGTTCCCTCCCTCTGCATTGTGTGGCTCTTCACAGAAAGGTGCCAGCAGCACTCTTAAAGAACACTCTTTTTGTATGCAAGGAGCCTTCTTCAGAAAGGCATGTCCCCAGTGTCCTTGCAAAAGAGAGGATAGTTTCCTAATGCTCCCTGCCAGCCAAGCTCATGGCCCTGTCACTGGTTTTTACATCCAGCATTCTCTGGCTGGCCTTTTGCAAGAAGACACTGAGAACCACATGTGCTGCCGGAAGAGTGCCCTTTCTGAACTGGAAGACGTTGTTGTGTTCTGAGCTTTCTGGTTGTGTTTTAAGGGGGCTGGGGTGAAGATCCTTTCTTGGGACTTTTGCTTTTATTTAGACACACATATACATAATTCAACCACAAGAACTACTTCTCAGGAAGAAATGCTAAGAGGCCACTGTAAGATGTAACCTTATTAAGCCTAAGCAACTCAGAAACAGAGTAAGTCTACCAAATTTGAAAATGGGCAGAGAATGGAACGGAGGCACTCCACTCCAGAGCTATGTAAAAATAGCTTTGCAAAGTTCAAATGATTGCTGGAGGCAAGAAGAGCTGACCTCTCTTCTACTTCCCTTTCATCCCCCCCTTGCCTACCCTGAAACAACATCACTCAGGGCTACAACCATCTGTAGCTGTCAGGGGAAGCCACAGTACATTCAGAAAGTCTTGGACCCACATATCCCTGAGCTCAGAACTGCACAAACAAAAGGTTAAGGGAAGGGGGATGGGGTAAAGGGAATAAAGGCTTAAAGATTAAAGTCACAGGCAGAGACAGACGGCTCAGTTTTTTAATAACTGAAAACACGAGTCGGGTCTGAATGTGTCCATTGTTTAGCAGAGAGGGCAATCTATGCAGGCAGGACTGGCTGGCGACAGGACTGCCTTCCCATCAGAAATAAGATTTACCAAAACTGGGGGGCCTGGGGCAGATCTCAACCCTGAGCTCCATTTACTGATGATGATGTAGAACACAGCAGCCAGGTGAGAATCAGATTGTTGCTACCCTGGGTCATGGCAAGAAGCAGGGCTTGAAAGAGGCCAGTCATGGAGTCAGTGGCACTGGTCTTCTCGTACAGGTGCTGGTGGAAGTGTAGATTGGTTGGTACAGCCTTCTGAGAAGCAATTGGATCAGAGATGTAAAAATGCATATTTCCGGCCAGGTGTGGTGGCTGATACTTGTAATCCTAGCACTTTGGGTGGCCAAGATGGCTGGATCACTTGAGGTCAGGAGTTCAAAACCACTCTGGCCAATATGGTGAAACCCCATCTCTACTAAAAATACAAAAACATTAGCTGGGCGTGATGGCATGTGCCTGTAATCCCAGCTACTTGGGAGGCTGAGGCAGGAGAATTGCTGGAACCCGGAAGGCCAAGGTTGCAGTGAGCCGAGATCGTACCATTGCACTACAGCCTGGCGACAGAGCAAGACTCCGTCTCAAAAAAAGAAAAAAGAAATGCGTATTTCCACCTCCAGGATTCTAGCCCCAGCAAATAATCCAACCTAGGACAGAACCTGATGCACTAAGATATTCTGTACAGCATGATTCACAATAGCAAGAAATCAGAAACAACCTAAACGTCCAATACTAGAGGAAATAGTTATTGTTTATTAAAATCTGCCTTACTGCAAAAAGGATGTAAAGCGGCTTACAAAAGTACACAGAACGAAGAGGAAAAATGCAAAAGAAGAAATCACAGCAATAAGAGAAAAAGAAAGTATTCATTTAAAAAACGAGGCCAGAGTTTGGCTGCAAATTCTTAACATATTGCGAGCTTCCAAACTCTCTCTAGAGGGACCACAAGACAAAGCTGCCACTGCCATCACCAATAATAATAATGGCAACTATTTGCTGAGTGCGTGCCCCACACTGTGTGAGGCTCTTTGAAGCCTCTCAGTAACCCAAGGTACTGTCATTCAGTCTCCCTTCTGCAGACAAGGAGACTGAGGCTCCAGAGGCCATCCAGTGCCAGTAAGTGACAGACACAGGTTTGGGACACATTTCTCCAAGTCAGAGCTTATATGCTTTCCACACAACCACACAATTAAATTGTGTATTCATACAATGGAACTCCTGAAGGCATGAAAAAATGATGTTTACAGAAAGTGATTAATGGCATGGGAAAAATGTTTAGGATATAATGTTAAATTTAAAAGAAGCCAAAAAAAAAACTACATGAAATGTATAATTTCCATCAAGTAAACCAGATGATTATTATTTTCTTCCTTATACTGTTACTATTCAAAGTTTCCAAAATAGGTCTGTATTAGTTTTATAATCAGAAAAAAGTGACTTTGTATTTAAATATATATAAAGGGCCACTGTGTTTGTATCACAGCACACATCCCATGCTATGGGATTTATTCATTAAATAAAAATCTTACATACATAGTAGAATCAGAAAATACACATGCTGGCCGGGCACAGTGGCTCAAGCCTGTAATCCCAGCACTTTGGGAGGCCGAGACGGGTGGATCACGAGGTCAGGAGTTTGAGACCATCCTGGCTAACACGGTGAAACTCCGTCTCTATTAAAAACTACAAAAAGCTAGCCGGGCGAGGTGGCTGGCGCCTGTAGTCCCAGCTACTCGGGAGGCTGAGGCAGGAGAATGGCGTAAACCCGGGAGGCGGAGCTTGCAGTGAGCTGAGATCCGGTCACTGCACTCCAGCCCGGGTGACAGAACGAGACTCCGTCTCAAAAAAAAAAAAGAAAATACACGTGCCAAATCTTGAGCAAAGGAAAATCTTGTGTTTCTTGTGTTTATGTCCATCATTCAATTGATCATAAACGAATAATTTCATTTGGCTCAGAATCCTGTCTTTGCACAGTTGTTTGGAGTTATATATGTCAGAAGACAATTATTATAAATTCGTTTCATTTCCTTTTTATTTTCCTCTTCACATACAGACTTTCACACAATCAAACAGCAGAGAGTCACAGACACACTGTTTCAGGCCTTCCTCCTGGCTACAGCACAGACCCACACACGTGGACAAGGGCCCTGTTTTCCAGGCCCTCGCAGAAGGGTGGTGGGGGCAATACCCACAGGGTCATGCCATTGCCCAAGTCTAGCTAGGCCATGGTTGTTCCTTGAAGAGCAGTTCTTCACCTTGGGTCCACACACTTCCTGAAACAGTTATATGTGTTCTGCTTAGGAGAAGGGCCAGAGCTCTCCCCAGTTTCTCAAAGAGCTCTCTAATCACTAATCTAGACATGCCAGTCTCACTCTTGCCATGAAGTCTGGGACAAATCCCTTGTCTCTACCATCTTGACCTCAAGCCCAAGCCCCAACCTATCTTCCAAGGATATTATATACGAAGGTTTAGCCATTGAAAAATATCAGAGGGAAACACTTATTTGATAACTACACACGTGAATGGGAGACGCCTTCATCTCCATCACGGAGAGAGGAGACGAAGCTCAGCAGAGGCTCACAGTGCCTGGATTCCCCTGTGTCTGTCAGGTCCCACACACTCCACCAGATAAAATGCATCTGGTAGATGACAGTGGCTCCAAGTTTGGCTTTGGAGTGTCCTTTTATCTGCTGATCACCAAATGCTGTGCTCAGCTGCAGACACAGGCCTGGTTTTCTATTATGAGACAAAAGAATAATGATTTTCCAAGACTTATTTAATTATTTCTTTAAAACTTGCCTCCTCCATTGCCATGGTGTTAATCACCCACATTGAGAGCTAGCTTTCAGCACTGCACAGCAATGGCAAGTCAACTGTGTTTTGGTTATCTGAAAGAAGGAAAAAATATTTTAAATGCTTTAATATTTAAACAAATAGAAAGGAGGCAGATTTCTTTCATGTTTCCTCAACTCCAAAAGCCATAGAACAGCCTGGGCCCGAAATTTCAAAATGAGTTTAGACTAAAAGAAGTATCTCAAACTACCACCAGACTTTAGGCGAAGATCGTGTAAAATATTAATTGTACTGCTGCTACTGGGAACCAGCCTCAGTGCTCGGGTGGGAGAAGGGGAGGGGTGGGAGGAAAAGAAAAGCAGCACTGGTTGATCAGTTCCAACAAGGAGGAGTGAGGAGGGAGGAGGGTAACTATTAAACTAATAATGTTCATTGTAGAAACTTTAGAAAATAACATTGAGAAAGAAAAAGCCTTGGGAAAAAAAAATTCTTTATAAACGGAAATTAAAAGTCACCTAGATTCCAGCCCCTAATGTTAGCTACTGTTAACATTTAACATCTTTCTTTCTAGTCTTTTTCTTGTGCTTATGTATTTTGTATATTATTGAATTGAACTCAAAAAGAATTCCGTGCCCTGCTTTTTTTCACTTAACATATATAGTATGACTTTTCACATTTTTAAATTTTCTTCATAAATATTTTAAAGAAGGGTGCACAAAGTACCTTATTTTGCTTCATTTGGGTGGCTCCCAATTTTTTGCTCTTATAAATAATGCTGTGAAGAACATTTTTGTGCATAAAGCTCTGGCTTACTTCAGATTATTCCCTGAAAGAGGAATTATGAAATCACAAAACAGAACTTATTTCAGGATCCAGATAGATTTCCCAGAATTAGTTTCCTGAAAGGCAGGGTCAAGCTGAAGTTCTCTAATAACTTACTGTTAAAACAACCATCCCATTCTCACCCACCCACTGCTGCACCCTGCCACCCCAAAGGCATCTAACCTGCAGATGCCTCCCAGAGGAGCCTTTCCGTCCTGTGCTGGGAAAAACAATGGCCACAGGACAGCACCCTCCAGCTGGGAAGGCTGTGATGTCCAAGCTCTCCAGAAGCCCCGAGAGGCTCAGACACCTCCTAGCCTTATTGTCTCTATTAAAAACACCATGTGGGCACCCTGCCTTTTTCATGAGCTGAAAGGACTTCACGTCCCAAGAAGGAAGAGAGGGGAAATTGGGGTGCAAAACTTACCCCCACACCAGGAAAATTGGGTAAGTGCAGCCTTTGTGGCGACTTAGCTTTATGTCATTTTTGGTTGGGTTTTTTCTTCTTCACTCAAGTTGGGAGATGGGGGGAAGGTGCTCCCCCCTACCCACCAAGATAAGATTTTACTTGCACAGAAAACTGCTACTCAGTCTTCATGGCTCATTCTCACTTAGATAACTGTACTGTTTCTCTTCCCTTCTGTCCTCCCATGCCAGAGGAAAAACGTATCAGCTGATATTAGAGCCCCTCTTCCTCTGGAGGAAGGAAGGCAAAGAGAGGGACAGCAGAGCAACTAGGAGAAATTGTACAACTTTGGAGTTGTACAAGCTATGTCCAAATCCTGGCCTGTGGATTAGTGTGTGACCCTAGGCAGGTCGCTTCTCCTTGCTGAGGCTCAGTAATAGGAACCGATAATGTGGTCCTTCCAGGGTCATGGTAAGGATCACAGAAGGTGACGTTTGTAAAACACATAGGCATGGTGGCTGGTACAGAGCAAATAAGTCAATTCATTTTAAAATAATATTTTAGAATCATTATTACCAACCAAATGACCAGGCAAATGATCATCTGAAGGGAAAAAATTATGTAACTGGATAAATGAATGAATGCAGAAAAATGGGCCCTTGCCAATAGCCAGGCTACAGGCAGAGGGCAGCCCCTGCTTGAAGTGCCAGCAGGTTAGCTCTGTCACAGCCTCAGGAGTCTGATCTGTAGAGAGCAACACCCTCTCAGATGCACCCTGCTGGAAAACAATGCTGAGCCCTCGCCTCCTCTCCCTCCCTTGGAGGCTGGTCTGGAGGACACTTTCTTTTTGGGGTATGTGGCTATACAATAGGACCTATGTCTGGGCCCACTGGTTTAGAGCATCCCAATTCCCCCAAGTCCTGATAGGGGGACTTCAGTGATACATAAGGACAGCATAAATGAGGTCTGGGGAGACCCACTCCTTGGGAGGACACAGTCTCTAACAGCAAGGGCCCTGAGTGTGGCCACCCTGCAGAGCATTCATGCAAGCCGTCCCATTTAACCCTGAAGGGAAGTGATGGAATTCCCATGTTGTCATGTAAGATCATGTAGTTGGTAAGTGACAGTGCCAACATTTGAACCTAGGCTCTAAAACCCAGGCTCTTTTCTACCAGTGCTGTACAGTCCCGATTTAAAGCAAGCAGATGCCCCCCTGCCCTGAAGCTTGGATAGTCTCCAGAAAGAAAAACATCTGTTAGGATGCTTTACACATTATTACTACTACCCACCAATTTCAAGAATGTCTTTCTTTTCTACCCAAGTAATGTATCTTTTCTGTATCTCCTGCCTCAACAAATATATGCTCCACCTTCTAATATCACAAGTGTTCAACAAATATTGTGGAAAGAGTTAATCAATTAACTGAATGAAAGGGGTCAAAAGACAAGGAAGTTAAACAGGAGCGGGGAAGAAAAAGACAAGCTACAGATAAAATCGGCAGAAGAGTGTAAGCACTATAAAAATAAGTTTGCGAGGTCCAGGAAGAGTCCTGATCTTCTGGGATTCTGTTCTAGGTGTCACAGTAGCAGGCAGCCAGGGTGAGAAGAAAGAAAGTGATTAGGAAACAGCCAGCTGAAGCTCAAGAGCCCAGCTCGGAACCCCACAGGCACAGAATGAACCTGCAGGAGAAGAGTGGGTCAGGGCCGACTGCAGCCACCATGGTCTCTGAGCACACAGAGAAAAATCAGGAAAGGGGCACACCCGAGAACCAGCAGGCTTCTCACACCCAACCGTGTCAGGTTCACATGGCAGCCCGGAGAGAAATGAGGCATCAGCCCTCTTTTACAGATGGATAGGCTGAGGCTCAGAGTGAAGTCACAGCCAAGGCCACACAGAATTCTGCCAGGCTGGTGAGATATTGCACACTGCACCAGCCACCACTCCAGGGTCAGCTCCATCATTTCTACTCCATCACAATGCCACACACAATATTACTTAATATTTTTCTTTAAATAACTAATTTTGCCCTGCCCTGTTTCATAAAACCCACTTTTTTCCCTTAAAGGAACATTGATACCACTTTATCCAGTAATTCCTCTCCTAGGTATAGGAATTCTCAAAGGACTTGAAAACAAGAATCAAACAGATACTTGGACACCAATATTCACAGAAGCACTATTCACAACAGGCAAAAGGTGGAAACAAGCCAAGTGCCCATTAATAGATGGAGGGAAAAACAAAATGTGGTCTATCAATATGCTGGAATATTATCTAACCTTAAAAGGGAAAGAAATTCTGACCCATGATACAACATGGATGAACCTTGAGGACATTACGCTAAATGAATAAACCAGTCAGCAAGCCTGTATGATTCTGCTTATATGAGGTCCCTAGAGAAGTCAAATTTATAAACAAAAAGTAGAATGGTAGATGCCAGGGGCTGGGAGTGGGGAGAATGGAGAGGTGGTGTTTAATGCGTACAGAGTTTCAGTTTGGGGTGATGGAAAGTTAGAAATAATAGTGGTGACAGTTGCACAACAATGTGAATATACTTAATGCCACTGAATTGTACATTTAAAAATGGGAATGGTAAATGTTACATATTTTTTACAATAAAAAAAATACCCCCAGGCCAGGCACAGTGAGCTGAAGTCTAAGCTACTCACGAGGCTAAGGTACTAAGGTGGGAGGATGGCTTGAGCCCATGTTGCAGTGAGCTAAATGATCATGCCACCACACTCCAGCCTGGGCAACAGAATGTGATCCATCTATAAATTAAAATAAAATAAAATAAAATAATTTTTTAAATTTTGTAAACATAAATAAATTTAAAAATAAAAAATACCCCCCCCCAAAAAAGGAAACTTTATATGGCTGCCACAAATGAAACCATGACATGGCAATATTAGAAGGCAATCATTAAAAATATGCATATTAAGCTATGTTAGTATACAATCATGCATTGCTTAATGATGAAGACACATTTTAAGAAATGTGTCATTAGGCAATTTCATCTTTGTGCAAACATCATAGAGAGCACCTACACGAACCTAGATGGCAGAGCCTACCACACACCCAGGTTGTATGAAATAGCCTATTGCTCCTAGGCTACAAACCTGTACAGCAGGTGACTGTACTAAATACTGCAGGCAATTGTAACCCAATGGCATTTGTGTATTTGAACTGTATCTAAACATAAAAAAGGGACAGTAAATATACAACATAAAAGATTAAAAATGATGCCCCTGTGTAGAGTACTTAGCATAAATGGAGCTTACAGGACTGGAAGGTGCTCTGGGAGAGTCAGTGAGTGAGTGGTTGAGTGAATGTGAAGGCCTAGGGCATGACTGTGCACTCCTGTAGGCTCTATAAACAATGGACACTTAGACTACACTAAGTTTACAATAAAAACATTTTTCTTTAATAATAAATTAACCTTAGTTCACTATAACTTTTTTACTTTATAAACTTTAAAAATTTTTTAACTTTTTGACTCTCGTAATAACACTTAGCTTAAAACACAAAGACACTGTACAGCTGTACAAAAATATTTTCTTTCCTTGTATCATTATTCTATAAGGCTTTTTCCATTGAAAACTTTTTTCTTTTACTTTGTAAACTTTTTTGTTAAAAACTAAAACACAAACACGCCCATGAGCCTATGGCTACACAGGGTCAGGATCATCAACATCACTGTCTTCCACCTCCACATCTTGCCCAACTGGAAGGTCTTCAGGGGCAGTAACATGCATGGAGCTGTCACCTCCTGTGATGACAATGCCTTTTCCTGGATACATCCTGAAGGACCTGAGGCTATTTTACAGTTAATTTTTGTTGTTAGAAGTAGAAGGAACGGCTGGGCGTGGTGGCTTACGCCTGTAATCCTAGCACTTTGGGAGGCTGAGGTGGGTGGATTGCCTGAGCTCAGGAGTTTGAGATCAGCCTGGGGAACATGGTGAAACCGCATCTCTACTAAAATACAAAAAATTAGCCAGGCATGGCAGCGTGTGCCTGCAGTCCCAGCTACTTGGGAGGCTGAGGCAGGAGAATTGCTTGAACCAGGGAGGTGGAGGTTGCAGTGAGCCAAGATTGCACCACTGCACTCCAGCCTGGGCAACAGAGTGAGACTCCATCTCCAAAAAAAAGAAAAAAGAAAAAAGAAACAGAAGGAGGCTGGGCACTGTGGCTCATCCTAGCACTTTGCAATGCTTTGGCAGGTGGATCACTTGAGCCCAAAAGTTCAAGATCAGCCTGGGCAACATGGTGAGACCCCCGTCTCTACAAAATAAATACAAAAATTAGCTGAGCATGGTGGTGAGGACCTTAGTCCCAGCTACTCAGGAGGCTGAGATGGGAGGATCACTTGAGCCAAGGAGGTAGAGGTTGCAGCAAGCTGAGACGGTGCCACTGCACTGCAGCCTGGGAGACAGAGCCAGACCCTGGCTCGAAAAAAAAAAAAAGAAAAAAGAAAAGAAAAGAAGTAGACGGAGTACACACTAAAATAATGATAATAAGTCTAGTATAGTAAATACATAAACCAGTCATTTATTATCATAATAGGTACTGTAAGTAACTATATGTGCTATAAGACTGAGCACAGATTTGGTTACACCAGCATCACCATAAACACCTGAGTAACCTGCTCTACGAAGTTACCACAGCTATGACAGCACTACGCTATAGGAATTTTTTGGCCCCACTATAATCTTATGGGACCACCATCATATATACCTTCCATCATTGACCCAAGCTGTCATTATGCAGTGTATGAATGGAGTTTTGCCTTCTGTGAAGCGCTTGTCAAGGAGGGGGATGAGCAATGTCCAGAGAGCCAGTGCTCACAGGCCTCCTCCTTGACATGGCCAGAGGGGCTGCCCACGGACTGAGAAAGGAAGGACTTGCTCTGCAGATGGTTCAGTGTCACTTGATCTGGGCAGCCCCTAACAGCAGTGCCTGTATTGCTGTGCTGGGAGTATCTAATTTTGGGAGCCCCCCATGTAAAGGCACTGGGCACCAAGCCTGGGCTCCATCAGTGCCTGGGGGTCTACCCCCACCTGTCCAACTCCCCTACAGACTCACCAGGGAGGAAAGGCAGCCCTGCTGAACCATCCTTTGCACACGGTAGCCCCTCTATCAAACTCGCAGGTGAGGAGGGCCGGAGGACAACAGGTGGGTAAGGCTGGGAGGGGAATCCAGTAAGATCACCATGCCCCCTCAGGCACGGGGCTCCTGGGCAGAAAGGAACCAGGAACCCTGGGAAAGGAGGGTGGTGCCAGCAAACTTTGCAGATGAGGCAGCCCCGGCAAAGAGGGGCTGCTGGAAACCCACTTTGCTTGTACAGTCAAAATATACAAGAACATTTAGAAATAGTCAATTAGATGTGATACTGTGGAATAATAATACCAACGGTCCGGAGTGGAACGCATTAGCTATGCATTCCAAATACCTGATTCCAGGGCCTGGTCTGCAAGGCAGATACTTTCACCATCTAGTACAAAGGGTCAACAATACCAAGGCCGCCAAACTTTTGCCTGAGGACAACATGGCAGCTAGCCAGGAATCCAAAAGCTGCACCTGATTGGCATAAAACAAAGTCAAATGGACCCCCTTTCATCTACCCCACAAAAAAGCCCTGGGGCTGCTGGCACGCCTGCTACCCCCTCAGCCTGCCTGCCTGCCAGGCCTCATCATGATCGCAGCAGCATCCTCATCCCACACCCATACCTCATACCCACTCTGTTCCAAGTACCTCTTTCATTCCCCGTCTCCTTGAAACTGCACTGTACCCTCTACATAGAGCTAGTCTCCCAGTCTGGAGATCCTATTTCCTAACTTGGGTTTCTGCCTTCCTTCCTTTCCATCCCTCCCTCATCACCCTAACCACTGGCACTGCCCTCCAAAATGGTCTCCTGGCCTCTCTACCCTCCAACTCATCAATGCCAGGGTAAACTCTGTAAACCACAGACCTTAACTTCCCTGCTTAAACTCTTCAAAGCTGTCTGCTGCCCCCAGAACAAAGTGTAAATGTCTTGGTCCAAGATACAAAGCCCTTCATAATCTGCTTCCAACCTGCTTCACCAGTTCACCATTGGCTGCTTTTACTTGTGACCAATCACACAAGACTTCTCTGGATTGTCCAAACCCGCCAAATCCTTCATGCTTCTAGGCTCCCTGCAGACAATACCCATTTTCTGAAACTGAATCTCTCATTGCTACCAGGCAGACTTTAATCATCCATGAGGACTCCACACAAACGTCACTTCTTCTGTGAAGCCTTCCCTGACTCCCACCTTTGAACCCCTTTGGTGTGTTGTATGGTCCTTGATGCATCTACCTCATACTCAGTACATCTGCTTTATGGTCTATCCCCTACCCTCCAATTCATTGAACTCAGTGAGTCCCAGGGGGCAGGGCCACCTTTTATCTGCCAGGTGTTCTCAGTGCCTAACATTCAGAATGTCCTGCTCTCAGCAGGTGCTAAATGTACATTTGCAAAAGGAAAAAATACAAAAATGACATCCACCCTTCACCAAGTGAACAAATTCATTGATGAAGAGTTTTTTTTTTTTTTTTTTCTTACAAGTAACCAACTAGTTGGCTGAAGAATTGTAAACAAAAAGAAGGGTTTACAAGGATTCCAGGTAACTCACAGAAGCTCTGGGAAAGCCCAGAGGCAGAACAGCTCCCAGCCTTCTCTCTGGTCTAGCACACTATTTCTATCAACATGCTGATTTCCAGAACTCCTAGTGTCCCTGCCTGTCTTTCCCTAGTTTCAAATTCCCAGAGAAGAACTTTTTTTAGTACATCTTGGCTCAGGTATCTATCCCTGAACCAATTAAATATGAATGGGGCTGGAGGCAGTCAGGGTGTCCGGGTTCAAATGTGGTCCCTGGGTACCCACTCCTGTGTAGCAGAGTATTCAGAGATGGGAGACTTGCAGGGTAGCTACATCTTCCCAGTTGGGATCTCCAGCATCTCATATTCATGTTCAAGGTTTGAAATGTTAGAAGTTTGAAATGTAATGGCATTATCAGGCTGAAAACCTGCTTCTACCACTCCTGTGGCCATGAGCCTCAGCACTGTCCTCAGACACTGTCCTAGGGTGTGCCATGGAGCTCACACAGGAAGACAGGCTGGGAAGGTAAGCACAGAGACATCTGAGGAGCTGGAGAAACAGCTCTTCCCATGGCTCAAGAGCAATCTATTATTATTACCTAGTTCCTAAACTGCTGGGGGAAAATGTGTTTCAGAATTCAGAACTTAAAAAAAAAAAATAGTTCAGAATAAGGCTAGACATATAAATCGATGAAATATTGAGAATCTAGAAAGAGACCTTCACATTTACAGTCAACTGATTTTTGACAAGAGTGCCAACACAAGTTAATAGAGGGAATAGTTTTTTTTAACAAAAACTGGGACAACCAGATGTCCACAAGCTAAAGAATTAAGCTGGACTTCTACCTCATGCCATATACAAAAATTAACTCCAAATAGATGAAAGACTTAAACGGAAGAGCTAAAACTATAAAACTCAGAAGAAAACATACGTATGCATCTATGTAACCTTGGATTAAGCAGTTATTTCTTAGATATGACACCAAAAGCACAAGCAACAAAAGTAAATAAATAAACTGGAATGTTTCAAAAATTAAAGCTTCTGTACTTCAAAGGACACTATCCAGGAAGTGAAAAGACAACCCACAGAATGGGAGAACATATTTGCAAATCATGTATCTGATAAGGGACTATCTAGAATATATTAAAAACTCTTACGAGTCAATAATAAAAAGCCAACTCAATTTTTAAACAAACAAAGACCTGAATAGGCATTTCTCCAAAGAAGATATATTAACAACCACATGAAAAGACACTAAATATCACTCACTGTCAGGGAAATGCAAATCAAAATCACGATGAGATAGCACTTCACACCCACTAGGATGGATATGATCAGACAGACAAACAATAACAAGTGTTGGCGAGGATGTGGAGAAACTGGAACCTTCATACATTGCTGTGGGAGTGAAAAATGGTGTACTAGCTGTGAAAAAGTTTGGCACTTCCTCATAAAGGTAACACAGAGTTACCATATGACCCAGCAATTCCTGGGTATATTTATACCCAGGAGAACTGAAACATATGTTTACACAAAAACATGTACATGACTGCTCATGGTAGCATTATTTATAATAATCAAAAAGTAAAACCAATCCAAATGCCTATTAACTAATGAATGGATTTTTAAAACGTGGTATATCCAGGCATGGAGTATTATTCAGCCTTAAAAAGGAATGAAGCAGATTCTGAGGCTACGATATGGGTGAATCTAGAAAATATTACACTGGCCAGGCGTGGTGGCTAACATCTGTAATCCTAGCACTTTGGGATGCTGAGGCAGGAGGATTGCCTGAGCCCAGGAGTTCAAGGCTATAGTGAGCTATGATCATACCACTGCACTCCAGCCTGAGCAACAGAGCAAGACCTTATTTAAAAAAAAGAAAATATTACACTAAGTGAAAGAAGCCAGACATGAAAGGTCACCAAGTATACATAATTCCATTTAATTCACATCATTGTACTCTAGCCTGGGTGACAAGAGTGAAACCCTGTCTCAAAAAAGAAAAAAAAAAGTTTCTAAAAAAATATGATACGGTTGCATACAAAAGAATATTCTATTATAAATTAACATCACAGAAAAAGTCTGTTTTATTGCTTAGTAAAGAGAAGCTATATATGAAGTGCTTCATAATATTAAATTATAAAATGAATAAAATAATTATCCCACCAAAAGATAATTCTGTACATACATAAATATATCACACATTATATAACACCCCAGCAGGGATGGGGCCATTCCCTATAATTGAACATTAAATATTCACACTAAATGGGAAAAATAAAAGATTCAGCCAGTTCAGATGGGGTTTTGCATCCAAACTCCAAAAAATTGCTTTCAGTTTACAGAGCTATTTGAATTTTCAAATTTATGGATAAGTTATGGTAGACTTGTATTTGTTTTTTCCTTCTTTCAGGATCTCGCTCTGTTACCCAGGCTGGAGTGCAGTGGCACAATCATAGCATACTGTAGTCTCAAACTCCTGGGCTCAAACAATCCTCTAGCTTCAGCCTCCCAAAATGTTAGGATTACAAGCATGAGCCATCATGCCCTGCCAGACCTGTATTTCTTACCATGTCTGGGTAAGGTACAAAATACAATCACTGCTGCTAACTTATCCTGAAGAGTTTGTGATACAATCGAGAATTTCTAAATTGTCCCTTGGAAATATCAATTCTAGAAATATGCAAAGAGTGTAATGTAGCTAGTTCAGTCTATAAGAGATAAGGAAAAAAATGTCCTTCATTTTAAACAGAATCAGAACAGTATGGCATCACTAAAAATACTCACAAAATTTAAGTAATAACATGAAAAATACACGTTAAGCCAAAGCAAAATATAGAACTACAGAGATGGCTATAAATAAATATACTGATAGGTACTTACATACTTATCCTATACTTTTAAAACATAGGAAAATATATATACAAAGGAATATTATTCAGCCTTAAAAAATGAAATTCTGACACATGCTACATGTATGAACTCTGAGGACATTATGCTGAGTGAAATAAACCAGTCACAAAAGGGCAAATACTGTATGATTCCACTTAGTAGTCCAAGTCACAGAGAGAATAGAATGGTGGTGGCCAGGAGCTGGTGGGACGGAAAAATGAGGAGTAGATGTTTAACGGATACACAGCTTCAGTTTGAGAAGATGAAAAGGTTCTGGAGATGGATAGCAGTGATAGTTGCACTACAATGAGCATGTACTTAACGCCACTGAACTGTATACCTAAATATGGTCAAAGGGTAAATTTTATATTATGAATATGTTATCACAATTTTTTTAACTTGGAAGAAAATAGGAAAAAACACTAAAAGTAGTTGGTGGTAGAATCTGAGGGTCGTTGGAAGGCCAGATCAATCAAATCTATGTATTGTTTGGCTTCAGTGCCTCTCCCTTTATTCTTACCATTCTCTGGAGAACTGAACACTGGGTCCAGGGCTACAAAAAGCTGCTCAGTTGTCTGCACTGCGTTCCTGATGGTGGTCTACTGTATCCTCTCAGGCAATGCAAAAAGCATGTTTTCACAGTCACACTCAACCTCAGAACACAAACTATGCCCACACTTACCCAAGTTAATACTCCAGACCATCACTCCTTACACAGACAAGTAATGGAAAGCAACTTATGTCAAGCCATTCTACGAACACTTGAGGAATCCTCAAATCTCTCTCCAGTAGTCTATGAACAAGCCAAATGAGGAAGAAAAAGATAACAGCACATTAACTGAGGACCCGCTATCCACCAGGCAGTTACTATGTGGGGTGCCCCGCATGCATCGGTTCTCACAATACCATGAGAAGGTAAGTATTGCTATCAGTGTTTTACAAAGATGGAAACTGAGGTGCAAAGAAATGACGCATCTTGTTTCAGGTCACATTTCTAGTAAGCACTGTAAGAAGCAATGCTAGGAAGAATGATGACCTCTTACATTAAAGTGCAGGAAAAGAGCTTAAGTGTCACTAGCAGTAGAATTCAATGATTAGACAAACATATAGTATACACTATCAACTCTGGCTGCATTTATGGGAGGCAGCATAGCCTAGTGCTCAAGATCACAGGCTTGGGAGCCCAACAGGTTGGGGTCAAATGTTTACTAACATTTTTAGATTTCAAGTCACATATAAGAGAAGGATAGGAACAGTGTCTAACTCATTAGAGGTTTATCAGGATTAAATCAGATTAATACAGGTTAAAGGGTTTAGGAAATACCTGACATAGTCAAAGCTCAACAAAGTGCTAGCAGTAATATGTATTCTATCTTCTCGAAGCAACTCTAACAGGTAGATATTCTGAGTACCATTTTTACTCATGATAAGCCTGAAGTTCAGAAAGATTAAATAAGTTGACAAACATCACTCAGCAAGTAACATGGTAGAACTAGAATTCAGGCCTGGATCAGTGGGATTCCAAAGAAAATCAAGATTATGGCATACGAAAAGAGGGTAAATTGAAAGGAAAGGCCTCTTCCTGCTCCTCTCTGGCATTACCCCACCTCCAGTACTAGACAGACCACCCCGCCCCCCATCTCTGTGGCTAGTGGTAAGCAGGCCGAGTGCCAAAGCCACAGTGGTCGCCAGGTCTCTGCCAACAGCAGGGTTGGTGGGAGCCCTCTGGCTCCTTCTAGGCAAGGGCAGCAACACTAACCCCTACTGCACAGGTCTGGGTGTGAGAACACCCAGGTTCCAGCAGGCACTGTCTCTAGGAATTGACCGTGTGACATGTACACACAACCATAAAAGACAGAATAACCAAGGCCTTCCAGACACTACTGTTTGAGACAGCATAAGTCATCCTGAGAGTGCAACAGTATATTGTCATTACAAAGAATGAGGGGAAACTATTATAAAGTAATATAGACCCATCGCCAAAATATGCTCACAAATGAAAACTGATGATGTCTGTTGGCAGTGCAGGGAGTGTAAGGAGACTGAAACACAGAGACAGAAGGAAGGCATATTTTTATCTGTATATCCCTTAACATTATTTAAGTTTTCTACCATGTACATATATAACCTAATCCAAAATGTAATACTTTTTAAAAATCCTGGATTGATCACCTTCTTACTACAGAGTTTTTTTGTTTGTTTGTTTTTGGAAAGTTACTTAACCTATCTGAGTCACCTTTTCCTCATTTATTTAAAAAACTAAAAACAAAACAAAACTCTCCTCCCAGACTTGTGGGGGCATTAAACAAGATAATTTAATAGGCACTCAAACATGGAACGTGATTATCATTAGCTGTGGTCCATAAACTTAATCTGGGTACCTTCCCCCATCAAAGAAAACAAAAATAAGCCAGGTGCAGTGGCTCACGCCTATAATCCCAGCACTTTGGGAGCCCGAGGCAGGCGGATCACTTGACGTCAGGAGTCAAGACCAGCCTGGCCAACATGGTGAAACCCTGTCTCTACTAAAAAATACAAAAATTAGCCAGGCGTGGTGGCACATGCCTGTAATCCCAGCTACTCAGGAGGCTGAGGCGGGAGAATCGCTTGAACTCGGGAGGCGGAGTTTCCAGTGAGCTGAGATCGTGCCATTGCCCTCCAGCCTGAGCAACAGAGCGAGATTTCGTCTCAAAAAACAAACAAAAAGAAACAAAGAAAAACAAAAACAAAAACAAAAACAAACATGGCTTGACAACATTAACCCTGCATTGCTCATGTTTCATTTCTTATTCCTCAGGACATTTCTGAAGTTAAAGATACCCAGCCTCAGTGTGATGAGGACCACCCCTCACCAGCCCAGCTGGGGCGTGCACAAGAATCAGACATACTAGGGGAGCAGTACTCCAACAAGAAAGACCTTTCAAAGGAGAGACACTTCAAAACTCCTTATTGCCATCTCCACTAGCCAATGCCAAGTTCTACTTCCATTTTATACCATGGCTTCTCTTTTGTTTTTGTTTTGTTTTGTTTCTAAATCTGGATCAGGATGGAGGCTGGCAATATCCCTTGAGAAATGAGGACCATGGCTGAAAACACAAAAAAGTGTTCAGAATGCTCACTTGTGTGCCAAGCACATGTGATCTGCTTAGAAGAATGTCGGCATAGGCTGTAGGTCTTGATGGGAGGACAGTAAACAAACAGACAAACTCAGAATGCTCTCCACACACAGAAAAGGATTTGGGAATGGGAACAATGAAAGTTATTATACCAAGTATTTTATCCTTCATCTGAAATAAAGACTGTCCCACTGGATGGAAAAGACGGGGTCCCTTAGGAAACTGTGGCAGCCCTTTGCCTGGGAGCCAGCCACACACCCACTCACACCCGGGCTGACTCCCTGCGTCACCTGCCAAAGGACATGGTCAGTCCCCATGCCATGTCCTGAAGTGCCCCCTGAAGCAGCCAAGGCTAGATGCTTCTAAGGGACAAGTAGGCCCTGGCAAAAGGGCAACTTGCTACCCAGGAGTGATCTCTCAAATTACCCAGGTCTCCAAACTCCTGAAATGAGGCAGATGGTCAAATCAAAGCTTTCAGAAGAAAATGATCTCCACAGTAAATACAGAAATAAAGGCCTTCAGGACTTCATGAGCCCCCACTTTTTTTTTTTTTTTTTT
>NW_012116377.1:5307551-5347156 GCF_000951035.1 Colobus angolensis palliatus
GAGTTTCACCGTGTTAGCCAGGATTGTCTCGATCTGCTGACCTCATGATCCGCCTGCCTCGGCCTCCCAAAGTGCTGGGATTACAGGCGTGAGCCACCGTGCCTGGCCAAACCCCCTCTTTTTAAATTCATTTTTAAGTCACATCTGATTTTCAAAGACTAAGCTTTCCTGCTGTACCACCAGGTTCCCTGTCTTCTGGAGTAAAGCAGCAATTCCCAGGCCTCGATGGCACACTAGCTCGCAGGTTCTGGCGACTCTGGACCCGCTGCTCTGCTTCTTTCACAGGCCTGCCTGGTCCCATCAATGCAGGGCCTGGAGTCTCTTGCACTGAGTCAAGGGCAGAGGAAGCTGCATCTCAATGGCACTGCACATCTGTAATTCACTGCCCTTGGCTCCCTCCAGCTGCTGTTCCACACCATCCTCACAACTCTTTAAGGTCTTACATTCTTACTTTCCGCATTTTAAAGTAAAGGAAATTGTGTTAAGTAACCTCTTCTCCCCAAGACTGCACAGCCACTGTGCACAAGGCTGAGTGCCACACAATAAAAATACACCTCATGCCTCTAAATGCTGCCTGCCAGGTGGGAAAACAGGTGTAAGGGTTCTGGCTGTGTAGAAGAAGAAAAAAGGTGTTGTCAAAGGAATAGCTGTTACCCTGGCCAGGTCATTATGGTCAGGAAATCATACAGCAATTCAGATGGAGCGTGTCTAGATTCACAGAACACATGAGAGGTTAACCATATAGTGAAGTCCTTCTTAGCTTTGTGTTAAGTACTCGATCTGATGAGACAAAAACAACTTCATTTGTTTTCAGCAGTTCAGTGAATGATTTTTTCAAGACAGAAAATTAAGTTTCCTCTCAATCTACGTGAACAAAACAGCAAAAAAACAAAAGCACGAGGAAGGAAATTGGGGTCTCCTCTATGCTAAGCATAATGCAAATAACAGATCAGAGGTTTTAAATGCAATTATTCCCTCCTCTGTGTTTTAGTGGTTAAAACATGGTAATTTGAGTTGGTCACTCCCAAACATGAATCTTAAACAACGGAGTTTTTATCTACCTCCAAAAAAGTATGGATCTTGGAAAAAGAATTTTTTTTTACTCTGATAAGACAGTAATCTTCTACCTTGCTGACTCAAATGTACTTGCATATTAATTGCTTCAGACCCCAAAATCCCTGCTGGACTGGCTAAATTGTGGGCCAAATTCAATAATCCAGCAACCTCCCATTCAATGCCTCACCAAGATAACTTTGCATGTTTAATTTAAAAGTACCGATCGCTTTTAAATGAAATGCTAACGCAAGCCCGTCTGATGGCCCAAGCCACGACTGCATCTCTGAGGGACAAGCTGCAAGTTGGAGAGCTGAGACTTAAGTCTGAACAGCCTTCGGACAACGAGGTAAACACAGCCTACCATCTCTCTACTAAATGGTATCTGTTTCCCCAAATCAGACTTTTAAAACATGCCCCTTTAGGTTCATTTCCCTGATACACAGGCAATGAGATCTAGCCTCAGATACTCAAATATTATCTGCTCCAATTGTATCTGATTAGCAAGAAATACACAACTAACCCTCTAGCCAATGTGAATGCCTACGCTATTCTAGCTGAACTGACCTAAGGCATTTTTTCCTTTCTCTTTTGCAACTGTGTTCCATGTTTGACCCTTCAAATTTATTTTAAGTAGTTTTGCAAACAGCTTCCTCTCCCCCTTCCTCCCCTATGCAGCCAGCATCTCACATTTCGCCTGCACAGAACATGTTTTGTCCACCTTGGGAAGTGGCACTTTGGGAAATGGAGAGACTGCTTCAGAAAAATCAGAATCAGAAATAGGTTCCATTCATTTAAAAGATTAAAACAGTATCAACGGCTAATTTTTATTTATTTTAGTAGACTAAATCAGAATTAAAGCTGTGATTCCCAAGTGTTAAAATTCACAGCAATCTTTCTAGCCTGTAAAAGCAAATATCTTACTCCCTATGATCACAGTAAAAAATGCCCTAAAAATATTTATAAAATCTCTGCGTTGCTTCACTACTTAGCTATGCACAGGCACTAGTCATCATAATCAAAATACTTGATTGAATCTTTTCAAACCAAACATCCAAAGCTTGTTCAATAGTAGTAACAACAATAACTGTTACAATAAAATAACAATTACAATAGTAGTAACAGGGATTTGGAGATTAAAGGAGTAAGGCACAGAAAACAGTGAGAAATAATTTCTGGTCTGTGGTAAAGTGAAAAGGTTTTGACAGACTGTACAGAAAAAGAAGTCAATCTGAATTCATTTAGGGTTCTGGGCTCCAGGACTCACAAATGTTTCATTGTAAAGATTCAGTATGAATTTTTGAAACAGCAAACAGCAAATGAGTTTAACAGAAAAAAACAAAGTGCCATTTTGTCCTTGGGTTTTATATATTACTTCTACCGATCTGCCTGTCCCCAAAACAATGACCTTTAGGAAGTTTCATTTAGAAATTTCTTTTTTAAACTCACTTTGAGTCTAAACACACTGGTAGCAAAATGTGTTTATGGTTTAGAAAATATTCACATGATAATCTGTCTGGAGGCTATTGACATCTCATGAAGAATGATCTTCAGGAGCTGAATTTTCTAGTGCTTTTCCTCAGCCCCCAAAACACAAGTTACTTAACAAAACTACTTCCAGTTTCACTTTATATGCTAGAAATTTTCATGAGAAAAAAGGTATTTAAATGTTTCATTTTACATGAAAATAAGATGACTTTCATATTTCAAATTTTCCTAAAAGAGAGTCTTTTAAGGCAATTAAAAAGACCTCATTCCAAAATAATAAAACCTTCATTGAAAATTACTTAGTCCATGCATTTTTGCCACATAACTCGACTCTGAACTATGTTTTATTTGCTGAACTTGCATTTATTATGGTACATTATTTTGCCATAAGTTTCTACATATGTACCAACATGCATATAAACTAATCCAAAAGTCTGAAATCCACCTTGAGGTCTATTATGTTTGTCAACAAGCATTTTTTTGAGAACCAGATGGTCTACCCATTTATATAAAGAATGTATGTCTACTCATTCTTTATGGCTGTGGTTTCTCCAAATTCTAAATGTGCCACATGTCATCTGTCTGATACTCTGCCTTCATCTCTTTGCAAATTGATTTTCCTATTTATAAAAGCAAACTTGAACCTGCTCCTCCAAGACAAATTTGACAAAAATTAGTATCTCTAAGTTTTAAAAAACTCACAGCAATTTCTCACTTGGTTTAAGCAATCTATGCTGCAGCAAAACACAAAAAGAATGAACGTGGGAGATTCTCTGGAGTTTAATGAACTCCTCAAATGGAGTTCTTTACTATCTCTAAACAGAGGTGCGTTCTGGCTCAGCTAGAGATGCACAGAAAGCTTCCACAAATTTCAGAGACCTACAAATCTGGGGAAACTAAAAGTCAGCAAGACCTTTTTAAAACCCCTGTAAAGGTCTAATGCTTTATTGATAGTTTAAAAACTTTAAAATGCATCATTTATATTTGATGTATTTGGAAACATGTGTGCCAAAAAATAAACAGTAAAATCCAGAGGTGGGTGGGGGGTGGTGTCACTATTTCCCCAACTGAAAGGAGGATACCCCCAATAAGTCTTTAAAAAATCTAAAGCTTTCTGAATGTTTCCCTTTCTTCCCCGGGCCGACACATAGACCTGCCTCAGACCCTAAAAATATTAAGCTATTACGGCTTTTTTTATCCTGGTTTTAAGATAAGGAATCAACAAAAAAGAGCTTTCCAAAACTTAATCATGTAAATTCATTTATAAGCCTCTCCACAATATTGAATCAATAATCCAGTATGGCCTGTAATCCCAGCTCCCTAGGAGGCTGAGGCAGGAGAATCGCTTAAACCTGGGAAGCGGAGGTTACAGTGAGCCGAGATCATGCTACCGCACTCCAGCCTGGATGACAGAGCGAGACTCCATCTCAAAAATAATAGTAACAATAATAAACTAGTATGTTCATTTAAGCTACAGAAAAAAAATTACAGCATTTCAGGGAAGACCACATTTATAGCTGGCAATGCAGTGTCATGTGAGGCCAGGAGTCTTTATTATCAGTAGTAAAATAGTGGTCATAATAATAATGATGTTTATTAAAAGCTTATCATGTACTAGATATATATATTCTAATCCTCAAAATAGTTCTTTCTGATTTTGTAAACAAGAAAGCTGAGGCCCAGAGAAGTTAAGTAATCTACCCAAGATCATACAGCTAACAAATGTTGAAGCCAGGATTCAAATTCAGTTTCTCAGACTCTAAACCTCAAGCTTTTTCAATTATACCATGTTTGCAATTTATGCTGTTTTATGCATTTTTTCCTTTAATACTAATGCATAAATTATTTCAAGAGAAGTTAAGTTCCTGTCATCACATATTTTTGGGTACATGTGCATGTAGCAGTGATTGGTACCTATCAGTTTGCAAACACAAAACAAGCCAGTGCTTCCAGCAGACTGGTCTCTCCCAACAGACAAAGCGCGTGGCTTGCTAACACTCCACCCATATTTCTCTTCTGGTGTGTGTCCTCTGGTTGTGTCTTTCCCCTTCGTGGCCTTCCTCGTCTTAACTCTAACTGCACTCACAATTTTACAGCTGATCAACACAGTTAAGCTCCAATACTCTGATTACTTCAAGGGTATTAATTTAGTTTCTCCCCAACTAGATTATCACCAATTTAAAAGCAGAGACAAAAATCGTATGTTACACATGGTATCAGAGACCATCCATCTAGCCTGCTTTCCCAACCAAAAACAAGGAAAGTGAGATTTCTGACAAATGGTTTATTTTTATATGAAGTCTCATAAAGATTAAAAATTAAGTCATATTAAATTATGATCACAATAGCTAACACCATTTACAGAGTATAGGTTCCATACACTGAGATAAATACTACACTTGGCTTATCTCATTGGATTCTCACACACACACAAAAACACTTGTAAGTTTATTCTCCCCATTTTGAAGATGAGAAAACTGAGTCTCAGAGCTGTGCATACTCACAAGCTGGTCTACCAGGATTCAAGCCTGTACTGGCACGCTGAGCCTCAGCTCTTTCCATGACTCCACTTAACTGAGCACAGCAAAGGGTGTCACAAACCTCTAACTGAAGGACAGGGTGCAAATCCAGGCCCCATGCTGAGGCCTACCTGCGGGCCTAATTAGAGGGCTCACTACTAAACCCATGTTCTCCCTCCATCTGAAAAAGAGGCCCAGCAGGCTTCTCCTAGCACTACGAATTCCCCCAACAGCAGGGACCATGTCGTTTTCATTTGGGCTTTCCAAAGCCTGCACTCTGTTGGGCTGGCATAGCCCATGTATCTGGGACTCATTAAATGGTAAGGTGATGTCGAATTTTATCAGCCTCCCCTAGAGAACTACCTCAGCATCTGCCAGCCTTCATGTTGCCAGGGATCCCAGGCCAGTTTTACCGAGAAGGTCAGTCTACATTTTTTCCACCTACGCTCATCTTCCCCCAAACCTTGTTCACTCCAATGCCACTCTGTCACCACTCACTGTCCGGGCTGCACAGCAGTGGGACTGCTGCACGCTGGTGTCACAGCTGCTTTACAGCATTCCGTACTAGCCAAAACTAGCCACAGGGCCAGCACCTGGCACCTCCCTTAGAAAGCAACAGGAAACCTGAAGGAAAGACCAAAGACCACAAAAGAGGAAATAATTCCTAGCATTAGAGTATCTCCAAAGCATGAGATTTAATCCCAGGCTCAGGACCTGGGGTTGACTTGGAGAAAAGGGGGCGTTTGTAGCAGTACTAGTTAGAAGAGGAGGGCAAGGAGGAGCTGGGGGGAGGCGTGGGAAGAGAAGGGAGGAGAAGGAGTAGAGCAGAGGGGGAGGAGAAGGAGGAAGAGAAGAAGGAAAGAAAAAGAAAGAATGCCAATGATGACATTAAACAGGAGAGAGGCCAGCTTTGTCCTGCATCCTATTGAATAGCCAAGTAAAACAATAAATCTATTTTTCCCTCCTCTTCTTTGCCTTAAAAAAATTCAAGAATTTCATTTCCTTCTTTGAAACATAGCTCTTACATAATTGCAATGCTCTTTCCTGCTGTCTGCAATGCTGAGGGAAGAGGACTTCTGACTGCCCCAAGGACTTCAGAAGTGGCTACATTCTGGTGCCAAGCCTGCAGTGCACTAACCCTATAGTAAAGCCTGCTTCCATTTGCCAGGCATCTACCTTGCACACAGAATGATGCTAACTGTATCATAGTTACTGCTAACTCTAACAGCAAACCCGAAGGGAGGCATTATTCCCTTTCTCTCCTTTTTTAAACAGGTGAAGAAATGAAGGCTCAGAAAAGCTACACATCCACAGTAATACAATAAGCCAGCAGAAGGGCCAAGATTCCAATTTCAATCTTCCTGACTCCAGAGCCCAGGCCTGTTGTGCTGCAGCTTCTTCACTCTCTGGGAAGTTCTTTGAGGCAGTCTGAAGCCTCCTCTGCATTTCCCAGAGGCAACTATTAATTAGGCACAATAAGCAAAGCACCAAAGCTTACAGACTGTTTGCAAACACAAAAAAATTTACTAGCTCCAAAATACAAAAAGAAAACTGCAAAAACTGAAATTACTCAAAGTTCAATTAAATGCCTACTACAATGCAAGAGAACGCCACCTAGTACACTGGCATTCAACTCTGATGTAGGTACTGTAAACTGTATTTTCTGTGTGATGGCAGCACAGTCTATTTGTGTTAGTCTGCGTTCCAGGCTGCAGTGAAGGCCTTAAACCAGCCCTGGGTTTCACTGGCCTTTTTCACCAAAGGGCATTCCTACCAGGCCATGGCAGTCAGAGAGCCAAGCAGGATCTGAAGAAACAGAGGGGAGGGCCTCTGAGAGCAGCGGCCAGAGCAATGTTTCCTCCTCCAGGAGGCAGAAATAGCTTTTCTAGCCTTGTCATAGTGCCCAACCTAAGAGATCACCTTGCAGTTGGGTCCCCACCATTCCTCTCACTTATCTGTGCAAGAATGTGGATAGGGCTGGAAGAGAGCAGGCCATCCACATGGCAGGCCAAGCCCCTGAGGCACTCTGCCATTGTACACACAAGGCCACACACAACCCCTCCCTATCTTCACTTGGGGCACCATTCTCTCAGCAGTATTTACTCCATTTTCAACTCTTCCCCAGTATTGGTAAATATTGATAATTACCTCCAAACGCAAAAGTGAAGAGGTTTGTGTTTTGAAATATGATCATAATTCAAACTGGAAGCTGACACTAATCATTTGATGTTCACTTGAAAAGACCAGATAGGCTGTATAGGAACATTTCAGTAGGGGAACCGATAAGGAGAAGGGAAATAAAAATTATTGATATTTACTCAGCCTGCAATGCTTGTGGAAGGAAACTCTTTTAAAAGGGGAGCACTTCAGAATGGTTATTCAATCTGAATTTTACAGATAGCACTGGAAATATTTTCTCGCAGAATGCACCCTATCTCCACCATCATATCTCTCCGGTGCGCCGTTCACGTCGTTCATTGCAGGAATTCTCACTCAATTTTGCTCCATTATAAGCTGATGGTGACCCAGAGTATACAAGCCATTCAAGAATCTGACTGGAAATTACTACCACAAAACATCTGTCCCATTCCCCGCTTGCCAGCCCTGCCTTAGAGAGTGAAGATGGAAAACAACCCAGAATCCACACGCAGGAACAACTTTTCATTCCCCTCACAAACCAGGCTCCTTTGGAAACTGACGGTTCCAGCATTTTTCAGAAACTATGTTCCTGGAAAAACATGGCGTGGGCCTCTTTTGAAAGCCTTCAGCTCAAAACCCTTCTTTTCCTACCCAGACCCTTCTAATAAAAGCCAGGACAGGAGCTTCACAGGGAAGCAAACAAGAAGGCCACCCAGGGTTCTCCCTACTCGGTATGGTCAGATTCAAATTTTGCATTAAATGCCACTGATCAATTAAAAGACCACAGGGACGTCACACATACTAATACATTCCACAGCTTATGTGGCATCTATCTTATAGACACACTCCCTTTGGAAGATTTATGTTGCGATTACAAAAGATTAAAAGAAGACATTTGATTTCATATAGGGCTAAGCCTCGGAACCCAGCTTTTTTCCTCGATTGCTATCAGAGGAGGGAGGCAGCAGCACAGCACCTCCCAGCTAGATTGCATTTCACTTTGCTGCAGATGCTCCAAGGGGCCAAGCAATGGACATGCTCAATGAATCAAATAAATGAATAATCTGGAAAGAACTGGTTTGTCTGCAATCAAGAATCAGTGTCTGTGTCTCCATCCTCATGTCCAACAGTGCCCCAGCACCTCCATATGCTTATAATTGGTCAGGGGTCAGAGGGATCATTGGCACAGTAACTGCTCCCAGCCAGTCACAGTGGCTCACACCTGTAATCCCAGCACTTTGGGCAGCCAAAGCAGGAGGATCACTTGAGCCCAGGAGTTTGAGACTAGCCTGCGCAACACAGCAAGCACTTGGCTCTACAAAAAATAAACAAACAAAACAATAACTGCTCCCTATTATGTGCCTGAAGCTTTATTTAAGGACATATTTGATGCAACCACCCTGTGAGATAATCACCTGGATTTGAGGTGCACAGACAGGCTCAGAGAGGCCAGGTGGCATTTCCCCTAGACCCAGGCCACCCCTATGCGTGGGTTCCTTCAGCCTGACCATCACTATGTCCTTAATGTGCTGGGCCTTGTTACCACTGCTATTTTCAGTTAAACTCTCTTGGGTGCTAAAGTTATGGAGGCACCTGAAATCAGTAGTTCCGGTTTGAGGAAGAGGAAGCAAAAGATATGAGATCCCAGTTCTTGCATAGGCTGGAATCTGGTGGGACAGGAGTTGCAAACCCATGCTGCTGTCCTTTGTTACCTGTGGGGGGATTGGTTTGAGGACCCCTGAAGGACCAAAATCTGAGGATGCTTAAGGCTCTGATATAAAATGACAGAGTATTTTCATATAACTTAGGCATATCCTCCCATATATTTAAATCATCTCTAGATCACTTATAACTAATAAAATAAAAATGCTATGTAAATAGTTGCTATACTGTATTGTGTTTTTAAACATATCATTTTGTTGTTGTTGAATTGTTATTTCTTGTTGTTTTCTTTTTTTTTTTTTTCAAATATTTTCAATCCTCAATTGATTGAATCCACAGATTTGGAGGGCCAGCTGTGTCTTTCTGACTTAAAAGTCTCTATAGAAAAACACCATGGAAGAATTGAAAATAGGCAAATCATCATACAAAAGCAGACATGGCCTATTTCAGATAGAACATTGTGCCTCTAGGAGGCAGGGAGAGCTCCTTTTTTTCTCCTGGAAAGTCCCTGCTTTGGTTAATACTGTGAATTTGCAGAAAAAGAAAACTGAGTACAGAAGGGTTGATGACTGAAGCCCACATCTTCAAATGCTTTAAAAGTTAAGTCAGATAATCTTTACACTGATGTGAAAGGGAGAGAAAATACATTTGACCCCTTGCTTCAAACAAAAATCTTCCCATCTGGTTTTTAACTAGAAAGCAGTTGTTTTGCTTTTGCAACACTTTTTAACCTCTGCCATTGTAGGTACAAGCCTGCAAACCATATTTTCATTGATTAAAAAAAAAAATTAAAAATAAATGTTGAAAGAAACAGTATTTTTCTTTTTAAGGAAAAAAGATAGCAAGCAGCAATTTTTTTGGAGGGATCAGGCACTTAAAGGCATCTATGGGAAGCCATCATGGCTGTGGCCTACAGTTTATTTTGTCTTCAAAAAGTCAGAGGTCTTTTTAACTATGCTGACCCGTGAGCCTACACATTGATCATCCCGATCCAAGATTGTAAGCAAATACTGCCCTCTTGTGCATCAAATAGTTCCGGAGTCGGTGTGGAGATGATTTCCACCCCACTGCCCTGTGGACAGCTTGCGATTATACAGCTGGGTCTCCAGGGCCGGGAGATGTGTCAGGAAGAGGATGACACACATCTGTTACCAGAGTGCTTGCTAAAGTGTCCCCAGATTGCCTTATGAGATAGATTTCAAGATAAGAGGAAGAGGGAAAGATTCAGCTGAAGAAATCAGACCAAACATAACTGACTCTTATCTTTCCTAGAAAATATTCATTCCTCGAAAAGAAACTTTATTGGTTGCCATAACAAGTTTTCTTATTATGTACTTTTAAAAACTTTTAGAAACTATTAACGAACCTACAAAAATGACTAAGTAGTACCTCTTTTTATCTAGGAAATCTTTGCCAGGAAAAGAGATTCTATTTGATTCTAGAGGGAAAAAAAGCAGGGAGTTGGGGGGATGCCAGGTTGCTGTTTCTCAGACAAATCCTCGAAAGTTGGCAACATGCCCTTCTTTCTGAGAGTCCCCAAGCTGGGGGTGTTACTGAAAGTATTATTTCCTCTAACCTGTGGACAAGGTTCTGTCACCAGAAGACCAAACTGGCATCTTCAGAAAGCTTTTTTTTTTTTTTTTTTTTTGAGATGGAGTCTCACTCTGCCACCCAGGCTGCAGTGCAGTCTCATGCCTCAGCTTTCCAAGTAGCTGGGATTACAGGCGCTCACCGCCACGCATGGCTAATTTTTGTAGTTTTAGTAGAGATGGGGTTTTGTCATGTTGGCTAGGCTGGTCTCGAACTCCTGACTTCAGGTGATCCGCCCGCCTCCACCTCCCAAAGTGCTGAGCTACCATGCCCAGCCTCAAGAAAGCTTTAAAGGATGTAAACTACTGTTCCCTTGTTTAAGAATTTGAGAAAATCAACAGCAGAAAAACATGCATGGAAGTCTGAGGCTAGGCCATACCTGCTCAGCAGGAACCTTGGGTGGTGGGGGGAGGGGGTGGTGAGGAGTTGGTCTTCCCTACAGTGAGTATCCAGTTCTGGTTCCGAGGTACACAAATCATCCCAACACCTGCACCCACGCCTTCACACCTCCAGGCACAGATCAAGACTGACTAAGTCCCATGCCAAACTTGTTTCTGGAGGGAAAAAAAGGCAAAATATGCCGCCTGCGCCACCGCCATGCGTTGCCTTCAACCCAAGAGGCAGCCCCGCAGGAAAGGGGATGGAGGAAAGCATGTAGGGCCTGTGCTCTGTGAGGCTATGCAGGGAAAGGAGCACTGACCAGGAGTGTGAGGAGGTGTCAGGGGAATTTTATTTACAATTCTATGATGTTAGATACTTAGTATCTCTGATGTCCACTTCTTGAGTTAGTGGTTCAGGAACGTGTCCTTAACCTCCACGTGGCCTTCAAGTCATAAGCAGCCAGTGGGCCAACATTTAATGATCAAACACAATTACAGAGTTGTGAAAATGTCTAATTTACTTTCTGCCAGGTTTGCCTGCCAACCCTGATTCCACATCAGCAGCCCATCCCTATACCATGGAAAGAAGGGGTTACAGTACCAGAAACAAGACAAAGGACAGATGAAGGCCAATAGGATAGCCATGCTGAGACCAGACATCTCCAGAAGGCTGGCCTGCCTTCTGCCTCACTCTGTCCTATTTCAGAAAGATAGGACATACCATGCTTATCTTTCAGCAAAATTGGGACTTCCAGAGAGTCCAGATATATACATCTGTCCAAATATACCTGTAACACCAGGTCTGCTGGGTGAAAACTAGCTACTACCCTCTCACTTGTAGCTAGCCCCAGGAGACCTCCAGCCTCAGGACCCTCATGTGTGCTATGCCTTTGGTCTGGAACACCTCCCAACATTCCAGGGGAGGGTTCTTGTGACATAGTTTAGCTTCAACTTTATTGCTTCAGAAAGGCCTTCCCTGGCCTCCAAACTAAAGTAGATGCCCCACATCCATTAGTCCCTATCTGGGTATCCTGTCTTGTCCTGCTTAGCACTTACATAATTTATAATTCTGCACGTTTTGTTTCTTCTGTACCATCTGCCTCCCCCACTAGACAGGAGCTACATGAAAGCAGGAGCCACTTCTGCTTTGCTAACCACTGGAAACTCAACCCCTGGCAAGCAGTAGTTGCTCAGGGTTTGCTGAATGAATTAATGTCATGATCCACCTTTCCTTCTATACCATCTGAACTTAAGGAATAAGGTCGCCTAGCCAAATCTTCAGGACACTAAGAATCCTGGGAAAATAAATCAAAGAAAGTCACGTAACCAAGCCAGGTGTTCAAACAGCTCTCAACCTGTCGCAAAGAGTAAGTGACAGAACCAGCAAGGAGCTTCCTGGGGAGGTATCAGAGGGCCTCCCCTCTTAGGGTCCAGTCTCAAACACTGCACACCCATGACCACAGCCTTGAAGCCCCAGGGGGCCTATGACTGTGACATTTCACATTTACAGGTATCTTGGGCTTCCTGTGAGAAGACACAAGAAGAACTAAACAGTGAAACTGGCTAGCTGATGGAGGTGAGTGACCTAGTCTGCAGAGGGACACTCACTCAGAAAGTCTCAGGCCAGCACCAAGACAGCAGCAGAGTAAATCTCTACTATCTTGTCTCAGGGAGCCTTCCTCTCTCTCCCCAGAAAGTTTCTTATCACGCAAGCACTTGGTAATGGTATATGGACCCCCAGGTTCACCTCTGGCCTCCCAGGTTCCTAGCAACCTGGCACTCCAGGAATTTTACATTCAGGAGGAACTCTGGACCCAGAACCTGGCGATCAGAGACAGTGACCTCTTTTCATCATGTAGTCAACAAACCCTGGGCAAAGCTGTGGCCTCCCACTGGACAGCTGGCACACCCCTGTGCCTCTGGAGGGCCTCTTCTCCCTTCACCCTGACAGACTGTTTGCAGAACAATTACTGGCATCAGCCACAGGCTTGCATTACGCTCATTTCCCCAACCCCAAGCTTTGGGGCAAGTTTAAAACTGCTCGTCCTGTCTCAGAATCAGGTCTGAATTAATACCCTTCCTCAAAAGAACTCCAGTAGCAAAGTGAAAACAGACGCCCTAGACAATGCCCTTTGAAAAGCCCCAGCAGGGACGACTGGTGACAATGCAGCCCTGGCTCGAAAAGAAACCCTAAGGTTAAAGGTTCACAGAGGCAGAAGAATTACCAAAGTACAAGTTTGTTCAAATTTCCTCCGGCAGATTTAAACAACCAGGGTCAAGCTGAAGATTGCTGGCAAAAACCTATGAGACAACTCAGGCCCTTTGAACTGCATGGAGAAAGGAAAATATACGATCTGGGAGGGATCTATGTTATAGCTTTTAAAAATGTTCTTGAAAGGGTCACCCCTGTTAACTCAAAATCAGAAGGATGTTTGAGAACTGCTTCTCTAAAACAACAAGGCTGCTAGGCCGTCACTGTGTGCGGTGAGCTGCACTGAGGTCGCCGTGTTCCCGGCATTAGTGTGCTGACCCTCTGTGGGCCATGAAATTAACCATCAGCAGGGCAGAAATCTGCTATGAGTTAAACTACTTTGCTACGCAAAGTGGCCTGAAAATGAAATATGAGGATTGAATTTCCATTGAAAGATTAACTTGTCTAACCTCAAGGCAGGTTTCCTCCACTGTTGAACTCTATTTGGCCAGTTGTTTAAAGCACCATAAGAGCATGGGTAATTGGTGCAGGCAGTGGGAAATGACCTCTTCATTCATTCATTCATTCATTCCGATATGCATGCACCAAATATTTACTCTGTGCCAAGGCCTGTCCTGGGCCCTTGGACATATAATTGAATGGTAACAGGCCCCTACTCTCAAATGGATCAAGTCCAGTGGAAAACATAATCCAGTAAACAGAAAAGGGCATAAGATGAGGAGAAAATGAGATCATAGGGGTATGTGTAGGATGTTACGGGCCCTGAAATGAGGGTGACCTTATCCAGACTGAGAACGGTGGACAACGATGCTTCCCAGAAAAGTGCACGTAGCCAGAATATGCAGCATGAGAGAGCACGGTCTGTCTGTCCAGAGACCTGCAAGTGGTTCATTCAGCCTAGAGTCCTGAGATCTCAACCCCTCAGGAGGGGCCTCGTCAGCCAGCTAAGAAGTTCAGCCTTTATGTCAGCAGAGAGCAAACAAAGACTTCTACACAGGGAAGTAGTTTTTAAACACTCTTCTATCCCTACACCTTCTGCAGGGGGGTGGAATCAAGGAGACTATGTGAGGGAATGCTGTACTCATCCCGCCAGGAGCTAGTAGAAGCCTGTCTTCAGATCACAGCTGCAGTGATGGAAAATGCCAGGGCAGAGAGCAAGCAGGAGGGAGAAGGTGTGGTGATGGATCCAGAGGCAGGTGAAGGAGGAGGACACACTGAGGAGCATTTCAAGGGCCACACCTTGGGAGAGCGGAGGTGTCCTTCACTAGGAAGGTGATGAAGCTGAGAGGGTGGAATCTGAGGGCCCATGGTAGTCATCCCAGGCCAGGATGTCTCAGGAAGATGACAGTTCTTATAACAAAATCACATGTAGGGGACAGCTCAAACCCAAATCTACAATAGGGACACAGAACCCAGCCGTTCCTCAGTCCATCCAGCCCTGCACTGTCAAATACAGCAGCCACTAGCCACCTGTGCCTATTTAAATTTAAATTAATTAAAATTAAATAAAACTAAAATTTCAGTCTTTAGTTACACTAGCGACAGTGCAAGTGCTCCAACAGCCATGAGACTCACGGCTGCCATGTTGGACTGTGCCACTGTAGAACATTCCTATCATCACAGAAAGTTCTGCTGGAAAGTACTGATCAAGCCACTGCAGAAATTTTTTCAGACACTGTTTTTCGCAGCTGAAGTGTCTGTCAGCCCTCTCTGCAAGGGCTGGGTGCTGATGGGAAACACGGCTGTCCTGTAAGCACCTCAGGGCTCCCTTCCAGTCTTCCTGTGGTCCACTTGTCTGTGAGGTCAGGCAGCAAGTGCTAAAGAAATGGAATCCTTCTTATGTAAAGTCTTTCCTCTCTAGAGCGTAACTTCTGAAGATCATTTCTGAATGTGCCCTGGATCATCTTTTTAGAAAACAGAATGCTGAGAACACACACCCGAGGGCCTTTACTGTTCATGGCGAAAGATCCTGAAACTCACCTGGAAATGACCACAAATACGGCAATTTTTTCCTCAAGTGTCACACCGTCATGTACCTGGGAACACTGAGCTCTAGTGCCAATGTCAAATGACCAAGGACAAGCCACTGACCCTCCGAAGTTCTAAGCAACCCAAATAAATCTATGGTAAAGGATGTAGCCACAAGGCCAAGCAAGGCAAGTTCCTGCTGCCAGACAGGTCAATGCTAACAAATTTCAAGCACTAATTTTAAAAGAAAAAAGTCAGGTTTATCTTTAAGCAGCACCTGTGCATGGCACCAAATAAATGTCCTCAGGATGTAGGTTAGAGACAAAGGAAATTATTTTAGTCTTCCTGAAGGCCTCAAGACAAGAGAGGAATCATCACAACATGAGAGATATGGAAAGAGGGAAAGTGAACTTCTCTCTCAACAGCAAAAGTTGTTTTTTCTCCTGCCAAGAGAGGATCACCCACATTAACTAAGTCCTCCCTACCCACCCAACAAAGGCCACTTCAAAGCAGCAGGAGCCTAATCACACAGCACAGAAAATAAAAGACCCAATTAACAAAAGACAAAAACTCAAATAATCCAGGGGAGAATAGAAGCAGAAATCTCTATTTTTGACAATTTGATTTATATATATACAGTGCTCCTCAGGAGCCACAATTTTCTATGGAAGCAGGCATGTGCTAAGGTCTGAGAGCAGCTCCTGGGCAAAGCCAGGGCCTCTGAAACCAGAGCCTGGCACTGGCTACTTGTGTGCCCTGCAGCAAACTGCCTACTGCTCAGAGCCTCATTTCTAGTAGCTGAGCAATGTAGGTGGAAACGCCTCCCTCGGAGACTGGCTGGGAGGATGCAGCAAGAGCCACGGGTCTAGAACAGTGTCCAGCAGACAGCAATCATTCTTCAAAAGTCCATTCTTTCCTCTCCCTCTGAGAGGCAGAACTATCCCTTGGCCACTGCTCAGCACTGCCACGTCTGCAATCCCAGAGCCCCAGTTTCCCTGCTGATGGTGTCCACCTTGCCTGCCTGAGGTGTCCTTCCTCTTCTCCCTCGTCCAGCTGGGCCAGAAAGCTGAGCTGGAATGAGGAGAGGAATGCCAGACCCTAGGACCACTTGTCACAGCCCTCTCCTCAGACTCACAGGGGAGCTCACTAAAAGCCGCCAGAAGAATCTCCCAGCTTAAAAACCTACCAGTCTTCCTCCCAGAAGAGATTCTCCCAGCTTCTGAGATCTGGTCCTGGCCACCCTCTGGAAGCTTGGCCTGACACCCCACTCACACTCCAGGCCTCCCTTTGTCTCTGGGTCCTTGTTTACTCTGAGTCCTCTAGCTGGAATGCCTCCCATCTTCTAAAATGTAAAATCTCAACCATCCTTCACAATTCCCACAAGCCAGTTGGACTGGCCTGTGACCCAGTCAACCTGGCCTCACCTCCTTTTACGCCCGCTGTGTGCAAGTGCAGCCACCCTGACCACTCCCCTTCTTTAGCCAGGGCTGCTCCCACGCCTCTGGACTCTGCTAAGGCTGTTCCCCGGATCTCTCAGTCTGGAAATCCACAGGTCATCCTTCCAGGCCCAGTCGTGTGTCTCCTCCAGCAGGATTCCCTACCTGCCACCCCAGGCAGGTACTCACATCTCTGCGCCCATCTTGATCAAAGCCCTTACCACTCCGCATCTTAAACTGATTGCGGGCACTGCCTGGCTTCCTCCTCCCTACTCGGGACGGTGAGCCCCTTGAAGACAGGCACGACTGTGTATCTGTCCTCACGTCCAAAACAAAGCCATGCAACATGTATGTGTAGAATCTCTGAGTGAGTAGAGAAAAACAGCAAATGCAGCTCCATCTGGTCCTCTCCCACCATACAAGCTGCCAAAAGCTCTTAAAACAAGGCCTACCAGGCCAATGTCTCCATGGTCCAGGGACATCAGAGAAAGCAGCAGCAGCCTGAGGAGCACATGCCGCACACCATACATGTAAGATGGCTAAGATGGCAAATTGTACATTATATGTACTTTACCACAAGTAGAAGTCAATAGAAATAGGTTTTTTTACAAAAAAAAATGCAGTACTGGTTTACACTACAACGTGAATGAACTTTAAAAGCATATGCTCGCTTTGGGAGGCTGAGGCAGGAGGATTGCTTAACTCCAGGAGTTCAAGATCAACCTAGGCAACATAGTGAGGCCAAGCAAAAGGGGCCAGACAAAAAGGCCACATATTGTGTGATCCACTTATATGAAATGTCCAGGACACGTCAATCCAGAGACATTAAGTAGATTGATGGTTGCCTAAGCCTAGGAGAGGGGCGAATGGGGAATGACTACTGGTAGGGATGTGGTTTCCTTATGGGGTGACAAAAATGGTTTAAACTGAGATTGTGTGGTGATAGCTACACAACTGTATAAGTATAGTGAAAACCACTGAGTGTTCACTTAGTGTACGCTCAGTGAAATGGGTGAATTTTATGGTATGTAAATACCATAAAATTATTTTTAAAAATTATATAAACACTATATAAAATTAAAATGTTTTTAAAATTATTATCTGCTGTATGCCAGGCTCTGGGTTGGCCCTAGACCTACAGAGATGATTCAGATATTGTCTCTACCCCATCATGCTTCCAGGCTAATGGAAAGAAGAGACATGGAAACCAGCCATTGGAGTGGAGTGTTAACACCAAGAGGGATGTATGCTGTGCAACCCAAGTCCACAGCCTAGAAGAACAAGGATGCACACTCACTCCTGCTCCCTATCCTACCATGAGGCTGCCTCAGAAGTGCCAGGCTCTACCTTCACTAAGACTGGGCCTCCAAGATACCCAGAGTACCAGAGCTATAGATACCATCATTTTCTGCACATCAAAGCCCTTACTGGTAAAGGGGACACAGAACTGAGCTCTTAAGGCAAGAGTATCTCATCCCCAGTCTGGTTGAGGCTCCATCAAACAAAAGAATGACAGAAAGGGGAATATGTCTTAGGGCTTAATTTATGGGTTGTTTCCTGGGATGCCTGCCCAAATCCTATTCCAACCTGGATGGAATGATTCCGAAGAAAAACCCAAGAGACATGCTGATAGAAAACAAAGAGGATGCTCAGTGAAAAGTTTAAAAGCAATTAATTTTAAATGATTACAGCTTTACCAAAAGCTGTGACTATGATTTCCTTCTGACTTTGATTATAACCTTCCAGCAAAATATTTGCCTCAAGAAGGCAGAGTCTTTGCATTATTTTCTATTCCTAGCATGACTACAAAAATATTCTTTGATTTAACATTTGATATGTTTTGTTCTCAAGGGCAAGCCCCATGAGAAGAAAAATGTACCCCAACAGAATGAAATATGACTACCTGCTTCCATTTTTCTTTCCTGTTGGTTCCTGCTCAAATATTCTGCATTAATTTAAACTCAAGGCTGTCTCTCTGATGTTGTGGTACTCCCACACTGCCACCCAAGCTAAAGCAAAGTCACCCACTGTCCAGCGCCAAGAGAAAGTGCTGCAGACAAAGCTCAACTTGACTCTCCTGGAGACAGTTAAAGGCAGTCCAGCATATGGAGAGATCAGGTGGGGTCAGAGAGCGATAAGGTACCAGGTAAAACAAGAAAACTTGTACTTGAATAGTGGTACACTTTAGTGCTGACCGAGGCAGGCTTCCTATTGAACTTAAGAGTCTTTGAAGCAAGTGAAGGCAAGCAACTCCAGTGTCAGCCTCAGCTTTAGTTGGTGGTAGAGGATGTCAAAGAAGCAGTACTGGAGAGTAGAATCTTCTAGTTATGGTGTGTACCTTTCAGTGAAGAAGAGAAAGAAACAGCTCTCACTGGATGGGCACAAAGAGATAGGGAACTAAGGCCTGACAGATACTAGGAACTAAAGAAGTAAAGTTGAAGGAAGCATTTCCACTTAGAACTCCTTCAAATATGCCTCAGTATTTTAGGACAGACATACATAATTACCACAATTTCACATAATATATTCCTACACAGATTCTCATGAAAAGACTAGGGGTAAAGAAAATCAAAAATGACCTTTGGTTTGTTTGCTTTTGCATTAGAGTAACACCCAAATTCCTCAAGGACACTAAGGCCTACCTGGCCAAGCCCCCAGGATGTTATTTCTGCCTGCAGCAGGTTGCTTTCCTGGAGCAGGATATGTGCAGATGCTTAACGGGTATCATAAAAAAATCTGGTTGAAATTCATTCATACACATGAACCCCTTGTTTCATTTATGAGTCCAGAGAGGGCATCTGCAGAAAGAATGAAGGGCACACACCTCAATAAAATAGATAAAAGGGGAAGAGCCTTCTCCACATGGGCACCAAGAACACAGAAAGCTAGAAAAACAGAAAAGGCAAAGTAGCTTAAGTTTTACAAAGAATGTTCTTCCAGGCTGCAGAGACAAAAATCTCATAGGCTCTTGGATGTTTCTCTCCAAGGAGAGTAACCTGAGTCAGACTTAGAAGTCTTTTGCAGCCCTCCTCAGCTCTGGGCAGGGAGGGCTCAGAGAGGATCAGAGACACACAGGAGATACCGCTAAAATGGTGTGTACAGAAGGCAAGAGGTCCAGGCGACAAGTTGCAGTGCTGTTCATTAACAACCGAAACAAAAGACTGGGAGACAATACACTGTTAATCCTCGCAGCCACCAGAGGACTATAAATTGCCAAGCCAAGATACCAGCATTTTTCAGCCCTCCTCTTTCCTGCCAGAGTTAGATTGAGGATGAGTCCAAGTCCCTCACCCCCACCCAAGTCTTTAAAACATACATTACTGAATCTTTTTGAAGTTGTAACCCTGAAAGATTTATACTCTAAAATGGATTCAAGAAAAATACTGCTCTGAACCACTACAGGGGGCTGGAATGGACGGGTACACTTTTTCATTCGCACTGAGAATGCCAGCGTATAAGCTGTGCAGTCAGATCAATGTGGGTTCAAACCTAGTTCTGACACTTACTAACTGGATTCCCTGACCTCTGAGCCATGGTTTTTTTCATCTGTAAAATGGGAATATCAACTATTACCTCCCAGGAATCGTGTGAAGATTAAACAAACAAATCAAAAAAACAGCATACGGACAAGCACTAAATAATGGTAAGTACTATTATCACTGTTAACCCCACAGCACCACTTAGTTTTATCCAATTTTCTCTAAGATAGGATTCATGTGTGTGTGTGTGTGTGCGTGCGCGCAGTGGAATTAGAGCCAGCTTTAATTTAAGATATATTAAACTTCAGAGATATCATCACAGAACTCAGACAACTGTTAAAATTTCCTTCTCCTGGAGATAACATATTCCACAGGGGGGTCTAAGTCTTTCACAGTAGCAAGGAACTCTAACAAGAGCCCAATCTCCCAGGGATGCCAGGTGCAGGTGCAGCAAGAGAAAACCACACCTGCTGCCAGTGGAAATCCCTGCCCAAAAATCCTGCAACTTTCTATCAAAAGCTCAGCCCAGTCATGTCACACACCTGCTTTAACAGGCTTCCAAAGAGTTCCAGGACCCTGAGGAAAAATCTACACTAAGGGCCATTCTCTAGGGTCTGGCCCTGCCAACTCTTCTAGCTTCATCTTTAGCACACCTCCCACACACCACACCGATTTCCAGCCATGCCTAAATGCTGGCAGTCATCTCTGATGCTGAGACACAAGGGCATGTTTAAGGCTCAGAGCCTTGCCCTCGCCTAGGAAAGGTCTCCTTTTCCCATTTGCACCCTATACTCCATCCCCCAACAAAGTGAGTTACTCCTGCTTTTGCCCTTGTGCAAAGAACTCCAGAAGATCACTTTGTACACAGCAGTGTCCTCTCCTGGGTTCTGCTGTAAGCTCCTAAAGGGGAGGACAAAGAACCAACCTGCGTAATTCACTACAGGCCAGGCCCTAAGCTAGTTGCCTTCTGTCCACTAACCCACAAAGAAGGTTCTCTGCTCACTAAAACTGACTAGCCCAGGAGCTGGTACACAGGCTTCATTCATCCAGAACTTACTGAATACCTATCCTATGCCAGGCTCTGGCCCAAACACTGAGAACACTGGTGAATGAGACAGATAAGGTTCCTGCTCTGGTCTCATGGAGCTCACATTCTAGCAGAGGACAGACACTCGACAAGTAAACACATGAAGAACATCAGGTAGTGAAAAGGGCTGCTGGAGCAATGAAACAGGGATATGAGAAAGTATGAGGGGGTGAGGGTTGAAGAGACAACTTTAGATAGGTGGGGCAGGAGAGGCCGCTAAGGAGGTGCCATTCAAGCAGAGACTTAAGGAGCCAGACATACCAAACAGAGGCAACAACAGGTGCAAATATCCTGAGGGAAGCAGCCGCTGGGCCCACTTGAGGAAGAGAAATGAGGCCAGTGTGACTGAAGGTCAGAAGGGGGAGCAGTCGTTGATGGGATCCTTGATGGGATTGGAGGAAAGCAGAGCCAGACCATTGTCCTATGGGCCATAAAGAGGCTGGATTTTACTCCAAGCACAATGAGAACTCATTGGAAAGTCTTGTCAAGTGTAAGGTTGACATGATCTGATGAACACTTGTAAAAGGAGAGCAATGCCCACTGTGTAGAGAATGAATCAGAGGGAGGAGAATAAGCAGGCAGGGGGCAGAACTGTAGAAGTCCAGGTGCCATAAGCCAGGATGGCCTTGGGGGCCATTTCAAGAAGGCAAAGATGCCCACGAGTTTGTGGACCATGAGGTGAACTGAAGGTATTAACTAGATCCAGGTTAGGGGTGGCAGAGTTAGGTTCCAACACCAGTCCAAGGCACTTTGCTTGGGTTTCCTCATCTGAGAAGTGAGGCTAACTAACACTCCCATCACGCAAGGTGGTTGCATAGATGCAAGTTCCTGGCAACAGGCCTGGGCCAGAGCAGGCACTCAATGGGGAACACCTTCCCTTTACAAGAAAAAAATAGTTTTTTCTCAATTCCCTGAAAAGGAAGGTAGGCCTCTGATCTATTCAAGGAAGAATGGTAGCAGCCTTGGTCTCAGCATTCCATTGCACTCAGGCCACATTTTAAGAAGATAAATCTCCCTACTCCGGAGCTGAGACAAAAGATGAGCAACTATGTACATACAAAAATAAGTTCTTCTTCTACAGTTTTAGTCTAAAGAAAAAACTTGCCAAATTCTTTGGGGAATTACAATTGGTTATATAGGACCAGGCAAATGCTGAAACTTTTTGCAATATGAAGTTTCCCTATAATTGAGGCATACCTCAAAGATATTGTGCATTCAGTTCCAGACCACTGCAGCACAGTGAATATCACAATAAAGCAAATCAAATTTTTTGGTTTCCCAATATGTATAAAAGTTATGTTTACATGACATTTCATCAATTAAGTATGCAATAGCAATATGTCTCAAAAAACAATAAACATTCCTTAATTTTAAAATACTTCATTGCTAAAAAATGCTAATGATTACTGAATCTTCAGCAAGTCATAATCTTTTTGCTGGTGGAGGGTCTTGCCTCAATGTTGATGGTTGCTGACTGATCAGGGTGGTAGCTAAAGAAGGTTGGGGTGACTGTGGCAATTTATTGAAATAAGACAATGAAGTTTGCCACAACAGTTGACTCTTCCTTTTATAAAAATTTATCTGTAGCATGTGAAGCTGTTCGATAGCATTTTACTCACAGAATTGCTCTCAAAACTGGAGTCAATCCTCTCAAATCTTGCCACTGCTTTATCAACTAAGTTTACATAATATTCTAAATCCTTTGTTGTCATTTCAACAATGTTTACAGCATCTTCACCAGTAGATTCCATCTCAAGAAACCACTTTCTTTGCTCATGCACAAGAAGCAACTCCTCATCCACTCAAGATTGATCATGAGATCTCAGCAATTCAGTCACATCCTCAGGCACCACTTCTCATTCTAACTCTCTTGCTATTTCCACCACATCTGCAGTGACTTGCTCCACTGAAGTCTTGAACCCCTCAGTCATCCATAAGGGTTGGAATCAACTTCTTCCAAATTATTGTTAATGTTGATATTTTTACCTCCTCCCATGAATCACAAATGTTCTTTATGGTATCTAGAATGACGAATCCTTTCCAGAAGGTTTTCAATTTACTTTATTCAGATCCATCAGAGGAACCACTATCTAGGGCAGTTATGGCCTTATAAAATATATTTCTTAAATAATAAGACCTGAAAGTCAAAATTACTCCTTGACCCACACACTGCAGAATGGATGTTGTGTTAGCAAGCATGATAACAAATTAATGTCTTTGTATATCTCCATCAGAGCCATTAGGTGACCAGGTGCATTATTAACAATCAGTAATATTTTGAAAGGAGTCTTTTTTCTAAGCAGTAGATCTCAACAGTGGGCTTAAAATATTCAGGAAACCATGCTATAAACAGATGTGCTGTCATCCAGGCTGTGTTGTGCCATTTCAAGAGCACAGGCTGAATAAATTCAGCATAATTCTTAAGGTTTTTTGGAACGGTCAATGAGCAATGGCTTCAGCTGCATTAGCCCCTAACAAGAGTCAGCCCGTCCTTTGAAGCTTTGTACCCAATCATTGACTTCTCTGTAGCTATGAAAGTCCTACATACCATCTTCTCCATATAAGGCTGTTCCACCTACAGTGAAAATCTGTTTAGTACTCACCCTCATCCATGATCTTAGCTAGATCTCCTGGATAACTTGCTGCAGCTCCTCTATCAGCACTTGTTGCTTCATCTTATACATTTATGTTCTGGAGATGGCCTCTTTCCTCAAACCTCATGAACCAACCTCTGCTAGCTTCAAACTTTTCTTCTGCAGCTTTCTTACCTCCCTCAGCCTTCACAGAATTGAAGAGTTAGGGCCTTGCTCTGGATTAGGCTTCAACTTAAGGGAACGTGGTAGCTGGTTTGTTTTTCTATCCAGACCATAAAACTTTCTCTATAAAAGCAATAGAGCTGTCTTGCTTTCTTATCATCTGTGTGTTCACTACAGTAGCACTTTTAATTTCCTTCAGGAACCTTTCTTTTGCATCCAAACTTGGCTGTTTGGTGTAACAGGCCTTGCTTTCAGCCTATCTCAGCCTTCAACATTGCATTCGTCACTAAGCTTAAATCACTTCTAACTTTTTATTTAAAGTGAGAGACTTGCAACTCTTCCTTTCCCTTGAACACATAAAGGCTATTAACTGGATGAATTTTAATATTGTTGTGTCTCAGGGAATAGGGAGGCCTGAGGAAAGAGAGACAGACAGGGGAAAAGCCAGGAGGTAGAGCAGTCAGAACACACACAACATTTATTAAGTTTGCTGCCTTACATAAGCATTGTTTGTCGCACTTCAAAATTATAATAGTAACATCAAAGATCACTGATCCCAGATCACCATTAACAGATGACATGTGTTTGAAATCAAGTGAAATGTTTGGTGCTTAATATTTGATGAAAAGTTTGAAATATTGTTAAGAATAACCCAAATGTGGCATAGAGACACAAAGTGAGCACATGCGGTTGGACGGGTTGCCTTGAACCTTCAATTTGTAAAAAACCACTATCTGCAAAGTACAATCAAGTGAAGCACAATAACATGAGGTATGCACGTATGTTGGAAGGGGATGGGGGAACTATAGGGTAACCTGGGGAAGCATGCAAAGTACTCCAGCTTTGGAGTCAGGCAGACCTGGACTGTTTCACTAACCAGCTGCCTCCCTAAGTTCCAATTTTCTCAACTATTAAATGGTAACCACCAGGCTCCTTGCAGGGTTTGCCTGGTAAGTAGCAAATACACAAGAAAACTCAAGCCAATAAATAGTTGTGTGGTTACCACTATCTTCCAGTTGAAGCAAGGTCCAGAATTAGGTTCAAAGGTCATACAGCTAAGGAAGAAAGCTAGGCTTCAAGCCTAGTTTTGTCTGACTCCAAAAGTATGTCCTTCACTACTCATCTACCCTATTTACTAGAAAACACTAAAAACTTGCCGTCTCATTTTTTAACCTGTGCCTTCCACCTCTAGTCTGGACTGGCTTAGAGTCCATGTCCTAAAATGTATTTTGATGTGATCAAACAGAATTCAGTTATAAGGGAACGGGGAGGAATGGGTAGAGAATCGTGTGCCCCTTAATATTCACCTGACCAAAACATAGATTGAGGAGAAGACTTTAGATAGTGTGACCCTGGGCAAGTCCTTTTACCTCTTCAAACTTCTATTTCCTCTACTGTAAAATGGGGAAATGATCTCAGACTGCCTGTAACATGAAATAGTTGGGAGGTAACAAAGATGAAGTACTGTACTTAATAAGCTCATCATTATAGCTGGGACCCAGAATGCCCAGTGACCAATGAGGCCATCTACCACTAAGCAGAATATTGCTGGAAGGAAACACAAGGAAATGGGAACAGAAAGGTAATCAGGTACTGGGGTCAGCAGTAAGAAGTATACTTCTTTAGCTATATACCCTTTTATACCACGTGTTTATATTATTGTATCTTTTTTTCTAAAAATATGTTTAAAGCTCTATCCATATATTTAAGTGGAGTTAAATGGGCTTCGAAAAATAATCCACAAAAGTCTAATAATGATCTTTTCAGCTGGGCGCAGTGGCTCACGCCTGTAATCCCAACACTTTGGGAGGCCAAGACAGGTGCATCACGAGGTCGAGATCAAGACCATCCTGGCCAATATGTTGAAACCCCATCTCTACTAAAAATACAAAAACTAGCCAGGCATGGTGGCACGCACCTGTAGTCCCAGCTACTCAGGAGGCTGAGGAAGGAGAATCGCTTGAACCTGGGAAGCAGAGGTTGCAGTGAGTGGAGATCGCACCACTGCACTCCAGCCTGGTAACAGAGCGAGACTCCATCTCAGAAAAAAAAAAAAAAAAATAGTAGTCTTTTCTTTTGCAGAGATGGAAGGGGTGTAGAATTTAGGACAGAGGAATGGGTAAGGGAATGTTTGCCTTATTTGTGATGTTCTATTTCTTCACAAGTGGCATATATTCATGTATTACATGCATAATTAAAAACTAAGGGTACCTCTTTGGAGGGCATTTTGGCAGTACTGACCACGACCAAAAACACACATGCCCCTTGCCCCAGCCAGTTAGTTCTATTACCCTACATATATACGAACATACCAAAGACTTCTGTTCTAGAATATTCACTGCAACATGGTTTGCAAATACTGGAAACAACATAAACGTCCATCATTAAAAGATTTGTTTAGAAAATGTTGGTACAGGCCGGGCGTGGTGGCTCACGCCCGTAATCCCAGCACTTTGGGAGGCCAAGGTGGACGGATCATGAAGTCAGGAGTTTCAGACCAGCCTGACCAACATAGTGAAACCCGTCTCTACTAAAAATACAAAAAAATTAGCTGGGCGTGGTGGTGCGCACCTGTAATCCCAACTACTCAGGAGGCTGAGGCAGGAGAATCGCTTGAACCCAGGAGGCGGAGGTTGCAGTCAGCCGAAATCGTGCCACCGCACTCCAGGCTGGGAGACAGAATGAGACTGTCTCAAAAAAAAAAAAAGAAAAAAAAAAGAAAATGTTGGTACAAGTGTGCAATGGAATCCTATGTGAGCTTTAAAAAGAATGATGTAGCTTTATGTATACAGATATGGGGCACTCTCCAGACACAGTCTTGAGTGAAATCGTGTCTAACAGGAAGACGGAAAGAGGGATTTATACATATACAGAGATACGCTTGTATTGACATGGAGCCTTTCTGAAATGATATACAAAAACTGGTAGCAGCGGTTGGCTCTAGGAACGGTAATCAGGAGATCAAAGGACAGGTGAATGGAGACAGCCTTTGTATGCATACCCTTTTTGTAGCTTTTGAGTTTTCTTATTTTGAGTTTTCTTTACTTGACCATGTATTATAAACACATTTGGTAGGAATTTTTTGATTTTTGTTTGTTTGTTTGTTTGTTTGCTTTTTTAAGGAAAGCACCTTGCAGCTCGGTAGTGCTGGATGGGAAAAGCTTCCATGTCAGCTGGCCTTGAATTCGAATCTCAAAGCCTCCGCTCGCTTGCTGCGGGGCCCTGAGCAAGTCACGTCCGCCTCTTGGGGCCTCAGGGGCCCCACCAATGAGGTGGGGCGATTTCCCGTTCCGGCATAGGCTCGAGCGAATTCGGACACGGAGCCCGGCCGCTCCGCCCGCGTCCCTGAGCCCGGCTCCCGCCCCGGCCCCCGCTCACCGCCGATGATGGTCCGGATGAGGGAGGCGTGCCCGGGGCAGTCGACCAGCGTGACCTGAAGCAGTGGCTCGCCAGGCTCGGGCTCGGCCTCGGGCGCTGCCTGGAACTCGGGCAAAGACGACCGCAGGCGCGCGGGCAGCGGCACCGAGAAGCACGAGAAGCCCAGGTCTAGCGTGATGCCGCGCTCGCGGCTCTGCGGCTGCTTGTCAAAGGCGGCGGTGGAGGCTGTGGTGCTTAGCGCCCGCGCCAGCGCCGTCTTGCCGCTGTCGATGTGGCCCAGCACGCCCACGTTCACGTTAACTCGCCGCCCTGCCATGCTGCTGCCGCCGCAGCCGCCTCGGACACCAGCCCGGCCCACCCCTCACCTCCCTCGGTAGTCGCCGCGGTCCGGCCCGTTAAGTTGCCCCCCCCGCAACCGGCGCGCAGTGCACACCCGTTCCGTCCCCGAAGCTTCCGCCCTCCGGAGGCTCACGGGCACCGCCAGGTGCTGTGCCCCGGGTGGATGGTCTAGGAACGGGGAGGTCACCGTAGGCAGGGTTGCTCTCTCACATAGCTTCTGCTGCCTGAAGCCTCCAAGAGCCCGAGATAGAGGGATCCTTCTGAGAAGTGAAGCCATTGGACTTCCTGGGTGAGTGGAGACTTGGAGAACTTTTCTGTAGCTAGCAGGAGGATTGTAAAACGCACCAATCAGTGCTCTGTAAAATGCACCAATCAGCACTCTGTAAAACGCACCAATCAGCAGGATCCTAAAAGTAGCCAATCGAAGGGAGGATTGAAAAAAGGGCACTCTGATAGGACAAAAATGGAACATGGGCGGGTACAAATAAGGGAATAAAACCTGTCCACTCCCACCAACAGTGGCAACCCTCTAGGGTCCCCTTCCACACCATGGAAGCATTTTGCAATTCACAGTAAATCTTGCTGCTGCTCACTCTTTGGGTCCATGCTATCTTTAAGAGCTGTAACACTCATGGCGAAGGTCTAGGGCTCCATTCTTGAAGTCAGCGAGACTATGAACCCACTGGAAGAAACCAACTCCAGACACACTTCCAATCATTCATGTATTGCAGCACGCTCTTACCAAGTGCCTGGTGGGTACTGCTGGGCTACAGTGCCTGCTAACATTACATTCTAGGGGGTGAGGGCTAAGTCAAACAATAAAGCCTGAACCAGACCATTTCAGAGAGCGAGAAGTCTCCTAGGGAAAATAAAAGTTGAGATAAAAAAGAGCGGGAGAGGGAGGATGGACAGCTATGGGTCAGGGAAGATGTCTAGGAGTTGCTGTTTGAGTTGAAACTCCAGTGTTGAAAGGAGCCAACCATGGGAAAAGACTGTTTGAAGATGCAAGAGGACAACATTTGAAGATGGAAGAGGACAACATTATCTCTAACTCAGAAATTCCCACCCGGAGAGTCTGTAGCCTGGGCATAGGAGAGGCCACAAACCTCTAAATTGAACACACAGTGAATGTGTTGTGATATGCTCTTGCTAGAGAGAGGGTCCACAACTCTCACTAGATCATAATCTAGCGTCTAGAACCACAAAAAAGGTTGTCAGCCACAGTCACCAACCAGAGGTCACAAACCTAAGTCTCTGCCCTGGCCAAGTGGTGGGTAAATCAAAGAAGAGCAGTTAACAGAGTCTAAGATGACAGGGAGTGGTGGGGACCTGGGAGAACTGGAGAACCCTTTTCCTGTGCAAGGAGGGAAGCCACTGCTCAGCCTCAGCCAATGATACCAGGCAGGAATGGTAGCGCAGCGTTGCCTCATCCTTCCATTTTTCTAGAGAAGAGAGTGTTTCTGTAACACTGTGGCGGTGGAGCACAAAGTTCACTGAATCTTACTTTTGCCCTCTGTGATGAGCCAGGCCATGTGCTGATGTATTCACGCTTGCAGTAACTGCCTTCTTCGTTCCACCACTCTGCACTAGGAACAGAGTCCATGTCATAGACTGAATTGTGTCCCTCTCAAATTCATATGTTGGCACCCTGACCCGCAGTGTGATGGTATTTGGAGATGGGACCTTTGGGAGGTTAGATGAAATCATGAGAGTGGGACCTTGTGATGGGATTAGTGTCCTTACAAGAAGAGAACAGAAACTTGGTTTCCATTTTCCCATCTTGCAAATAGGGAACAGTAAAAATATGTCTTCCATTTTCAAAATCTAGTAGTAAAAGCAGTAAACATATTTAAAAGGGAGGGTTAGTAAATAGGTAATAAGAGCTTTAGAGGCTTTATGTACCTCTGAGAAACATTTCAACTAACAAAAGATTTTGTAGAGGGCCTGGCTTCAAATAAACCTCATTTCTTACCTCTGTTTTAAACAGAATCCTGAAATGGTAATGAAAAGAAAAAAGGTTTGGCTGGGTGTGATGGTTCACGCCTGTAATCCCAGCACTTTGGGAGGCTGAGGCAGGCAGATCACTTGAGGTCAGGAGTTTGAGACCATCCTGGCCAACATGGCGAAATTCTGTCTCTACCAAAAATACAAAAATTAGGCTGGAGTGGTGGCAGGCACCTGTAATCCCAGCTACTCAGGAGGCTGAGGCAGGAACATGGCTTGAACCTGGGGGGTGGAGGTTGCAGTGAGCGAAGACTGCACCACTACACTCCAGCCTGGGTGACGAGCAAAACTCCAACTCAAAAAAAAAAGAAAAATAGAAAGAAAAAAAGTTTGTGTTTTAACCCTTTAATGTATTGGTCTCACAGACTCAATAGTGAACTTCATGCATTGACCTCTGAAGTATTGGTTGAAACTTGGGACAATGCTAAGCCTTGGGAGATGCAGTTTCTACTCTCGAGATGCCCACAGTCGAATATGAAAATGGGAGGGGGACAATCGATATAATAATCTGGTATTTACAAGGCAGAGAAGTGCAGGTTTTGAGTAGGAGTGAGCTGTGGGCATGGGGGATGTGGTCAAGACATTTCTTAAAGGTAGTGACAGCTGATCTAAACTGGAATAAAGTGCAGAAGCAGAGGGAGCTGCCTAGCAAAAGTCAGAAGGGGTGTGATGGCATGGGGTGGGGGCACTGAACATGGCAGGGAAGGGAAGTGATAAGAATGGAATTGAAGAGGAGACTTCAAAGTTACTGTCCCAGGGCAAAACTAATCTGAATAAGACTAGAGGGCGCTTCTGAGGGCTAAGGGATTGGTGGCGGTTGACTGGAAAAGGGCTTAAAGGCATTTTCTGGGGTATGGGTATGGTCTATATCTTGACAGGTTTGGGTTTAGTGAATATACACCTAAGATTTGTGCACTTTACCGTATGGAAAATTTATATGAAAAGAAGAAACTATTAACAAATATTGAACTCTAGTTGACAGTACATGTACTAAAATGTTCAGAGGAGTGTACTGGTTCTGCACCTTACTTTAAAATGCATCCGAGGCCGGGCACGGTGGCTCAAGCCTGTAATCCCAGCACTTTGGGAGGCCAAGACAGGCAGATCACGAGGTCAGGAGATCGAGACCATCCTGGCTAACACGATGAAACCCCGTCTCTACTAAAAAATACAAAAAACTAGCCGGGGGAGGTGGCGGGCACCTGTAGTCCCAGCTACTCTGGAGGCTGAGGCAGGAGAATGGCGTAAAACCCAGGAGGCGGAGCTTGCAGTGAGCTGAGATCCGGCCACTGCACTGCAGCCTGGGCGACAGAGCCAGACTCCGTCTCAAAAAAAAAAAAAAAAAAAAAATGCATCTGAAAACCTAGATGAACTGATGGGTAGCTAGAGGGATGGCTTGATGGCATATGCATGATAAACAAATGTTATTCGCAGAATTCATGTGATGGATGTATGGGTGATCCATGTAAAATTATTTAGACATTGCTATACCTTTGAACATTTCATAATATAATAAAATATTGGGAAAGAATGAAACAATCCTCTAAACTAAAAAAAAAAGAAGTTTCTGTCCTACAATCTCTTATCCATAGTATTTCTAAAATCTAAAAAGCTCTGAAAACAGCAAGTTTTCTGGAACTTTCTGTCAGTAAACCATGACCTGAACTGAGAGGAGGCTAGCTGTAGCTATGTAACTGCTTTTCACAAGCATGCACATATTTCACAGCAGATGTTTGACTGCAATGTGCTGCCCATACTCCACTGACGGAGTCATATGGTACATAGTTTATCCTCTGTATTGCCTCTCAGAAATCGGAAAAATTCCGAATTCTGAGAAACACTTGGTCTCAGGAGCTTCAGGTAACAGGCTAGAGTCTCATAAAGATTTTTCAGTGACAAGATTTTGTGACTAATTGGATATGCAATGGGGGAGAAGGAGGATGCTGGGACAATCTCTAAATTTCTAGCTATAGACCTTCATTTTTTTATTTTTCATTATTCAGTCTTGTGATGGTTAATACTGAGTGTCAACTTGATCAGGCTGAAGGATACAAAGTATTGATCCTGGGTGTGTCTGTGAGGGGTTGCCAAAAGAGATTAACATTTGAGTCAGTGGCCTGGGAAAGGCCAGATTAAGACCCACCCTTAATCTGGGTGGGCGCAATCTAATCAGCTGCCATCGCAGCTAGAATATAAGCAGGCGGAAAATGTGAAAAGAGAGACTGACCTAGCCTCCCAGCCTTCATCTTTCTCCTGTGCTGGATGCTTCCTGCTCTTGAACATCAGACTTCAAGTTCTTCAGTTTTGGAACTCGGACTGGCTCTCCTTGTTCCTCAGCCTGCAGATGGCCTATTGTGGGACCTTGTGATCATGTGAGCCAATATTTAATAAATTCCCACATATATATATATGTGTGTGTATATATGTGTGTGTGTGTGTGTGTGTGTGTGTATAGGATTCTCTAGAGGGACAGAACTAATGGAATATGTGTATATATATTCCACATGTCCACAGCTAAGAGGCACAGAGCTGCTCTATATATATATTTAAAAAAATAGAGAGAGAGCCACTCATTATATATATATATATAAAATATAGAGAGAGCCGCTCATTATGTATATATATAATGGAATATATATAATGGAATATATATATATATATGTTTATATTCCAAGATGGAAGAGGACAACGTTATCTCTGACTCAGAAATTCTCACCTTGAGAGTCTGTAGCCTGGGCTTAGGATATATATATATATATGTGTGTATACATATATACACACACATACATATGTATATATATATATATATTCCATATATATTCCATTCGTTCTGTCCCTCTAGAGAATCTTGACTAATATAAATCTTCTAACAAATATTGATTGAATACATGCTGTGTGGCAGACATGATATTTTGGAGGGATACAACTATGGATGAATAAGGCAAATAATGATGAAGTGCTTTGAGAGAAATAAGGCAGCCTCTTATCTCAGCATTGCTGAGAGTTACTGGTGCAAGGGAGGAGGATGCTCATTAAGGGAGAGGCATTTGAGCTGACAAAGATGCAGGAGAAGGGCCAGGCTGCACAGAACCTAGGGAAATTTATGAAAGAACGTGCTGCACAGAGGAAACAGCAGGCTCAGAGACAGCAGCAACCAGAGCCAGGTGGCACGTGGCGAGGTGAGGCTGAAGAGAAGAAGCGGCATGCTAAGCATATCCTGAAAATATCTTTCAGTGTATGGTTTAGCTTGGTGGTGTGGCCTTCTGAAGCATCAAAGACAGAAGCTCTAGAAAGCTGGCCGGAGGCCAAAGCCAGACTTCCGCAGAAAACAGGATCTCACCAATGCTAAGATTGATGTTGCAACATCACCCAAGTCTCCCTCCCTGTGAGGGCTCTGGTTGTGTGGTTGGCCCAAGGGTCTCAGAAACAGAATCCCCCTGAGACAAACCATTGAGACTCACTCCTTCCTCCAGACAGTTACTCTGGAAGCATTTAAGGCCCCAGCCTCTTGTCCTCTTGGGCCCCAAGGAAAGTAGTCTTCATGAAAAGGCATGTTCTAGTACCAAGTATTTCTTTTCTATATTGTATGTAGTAGCCAAATATTATAAACAAAGTAAATGTCCTTAAAAAGAATAATTATGGTAAGTTTGAAATTATATCAAGACAAAGACCAGGCATAGTGGCTTACGTCTGTAATCCCAGCACTTTGAGAGGCCAAGGTGGGCAGATCATTTGAGACCAGAAGTTCGGGACCAGCCTGGTCAACATGGCAAAACGCTGTCTCTACTAAAAACACAAAAATTAGCCAGACGTGGTGGTGCTTGCCTGTAATCCCAACTACTCGGGAGGCTGAGGCACAAGAATCACTTAAACCAGGAGGCAGAGGTTGCAGTGAGCGAAGATCGCACCACTGCACTCCAGCCTAGGTGACAGAGTCTTGCTCTGTCTCAACAAAAAAAAAAGAAAGAAATTATATCAGGACACAAAGCTACCAAAAATCAGAATTTAAAAGAAGAGGAGTGTATGGCAGTCTAGACTGGCCCTGAGTTGCTCATCGTTGGGTAATGGGTCTTGGGGGTTCATTATTCTGTCTACATTTTTGATATGTTCAAAGTTTCCCATGATAAAAAACTGTAAATAGAAAAAGAGAGATCGTGGTCTGTCTATACTGTGGAATATGATACAGACTTTGAAAAGAACAAAGAAGCTGTTTGTATACTACTTGGGAACAATCTCTAAGATATATTGGTAACAGAAAAAATAGGGTGCACACTAGTGTGTATAGCATGTTTGCATTTATGAAAAATGCACTCTCTATATATATGTGCTTGTACAAGTATAGAATAGCCCTACAAGGGTACATAAGATATGGATAACAGCAGACACAAGAAGGCCCAGGGCTCAGCCCTCCAATTTTCTCTCTATATATTTACTCCCTGATGATGTCTATGTCTCTTGGTGTTACAAGCCATTGACTCCCAAATTCAGGTTCTGTGTGTGAGCCTGCAGCTAGGAGCCTCCCCCTCCTAATTGCAGGCTCACATACACAACCTGAATGTGTAATAGGTATCTCAAACTTACATGTCAAGGTCAGCATTTCTGGTTTTACCCTCCACTCCACTCCACTCCACTCCCATCACAGTGAATGAGAACCGCATCCTCCCAGTTGTTTAAGCAGCAAACTGTGGCTCAGTTCTTGACTCCTCTCTTTCTTTCATACTCCACATTCAATTCACTGAAAAATTATGTTGGTTTTACCTTTAGAATCCAACCCCCTCTGAACATCTCTATCATCAGCACTTGATCTAAGCCATCATCTCTTACCTGGATTACCGCAACAGTAAAATTCACCCTTGTTGGTGTACGGCTCTATGAGCTTTGGCCAATGCATAAAATCAGGTAATCACCATCACAATCAAGATACAAAACAGACTCATAACCCTCAAAAAAAAAAACAAAAAAGAAAAGAAAAAAAACCCTTTGTGATCAATCCCTCCTACTCCTTTAACCTCTGGCAGCTACTTATCTATGTTCTCTGTCTCTACAAGCTTTGCTTTTTCCAGAACATTATACAAGTGGAAGCATATAGTAGGTAACCTTTGGGGTCCAGCTTCTTTCACTTAGCATAATGCATTTGAGATATATCCATGTTGTTGTGTGTGACTGCAGTGTGTGATCCTTTTTATCACTGTGTAGTATTACATTGTATGGATGGATCATCATTTGGTTGCCCAGTCACCTGTTGAAGGGCGTTTAGGTTGTTTCCAGGTTTTGGCTATCATAAAGCTGTTCTAAAGACTCATGTATAAGTTTCTATGTGAACGGAAGTTTCACTCGGGTAAACACCAAAAGTGAGATTGTTGGATCATATGGCTAGTGGGTTTTAACTTTATAAGAAACTGCTAAACTGTTTTCCAGAGTGGCTGTATCATTTTACATTCCCGCAGCAATGTATAAGAGTTTCAATTGCTCAGCATCATCAGTTGTAGTTGATATTGTTGAGTGTCTTGTTTTTGTTTTTGTTTTAGAGATGGGGTCTCACTCTGTCGCCCAGGCTGGAGTGCAGTGGCACAATCATAGCTCATTGCAGTCTCAAATTCCTGGGCTCAAACCGTCCTCCCATCCCAGCCTCCTGGGTAGCCCAACCAATTTTTAAAATTTTTTGTAAAGATGGAGTCTTGCTATGTTACCTAGGCTGTTTTGTTTTTGATTTTAGCTTTTCTTGCAGGATGTGGTGGCTCATGCCTATAATCGCAGCACTTTGGGAGGCCAAGGTGGGAAGATCATTTGAGCCCAGGAGTTGGAGACCAGCCTGGGAAACATAGTAGGGCTCCATCTCTACAAAAAATACAAAAATTGGCCAGGCATGGTGGCACATGCCTGTGGTCTCAGCTACTCGAGACGCTGAGGTGCGCGGATCTCCTGACCCCAAGAGGTCAAGGCTGCAGTGAGCCATGATCGTGCCACCACCCCAGCCTGGGCAACAGAGCAAAACCTTGTCTCAATAGCAATTGTAATGTTGGCCTTCCCAATAGGTGTGTTGTGGCTTCTCATCGTGGTTTTAATTTACTGAAGCTGTTCTTTTACTAGGACTCCCTGCATCTGCTCTTGTTCTCCTACAGCCTGTTCTGCTTACAGAAGCTGGAGTGAGCCTTTGTCTCTTCATCTCACTTGGAGGAAGAGCCACAGTCCTTACGGCAGCACAGTGGCAGGCAAATGGGGCCATGCACACGCACAGAGACACACACACACACGTGCACACACACACACAGATGCACGCACACAGACACATGGACACACACGTGCAGATGCAGAGACACACAGATGTATGGACACACGTGCGCGCAGCGGCAGGCAAATGAGGCCATGCACATGCACAGAGACATACATGCGTGCACACACACAGAGATGCACGCGCACACACACGCACACACAGGAGACACACATGCACACATGCACGCACACACACGTGCACACAGCGGCAGGCAAATGGGGCCATGCACACACATAGAGACACACAGACGCACATGCACACACCCGTGCACACGCAGAGATACACAGATGCACCCACACACGTGTGCACAGCAGCAGGCAAATGGGACCATGCATAAGCACAGAGACACACACGCATGCACACACACAGACACACGCACATGCACAGAGACACACACACACACACACACATACACACACCATGCTACCTTCCTGAACTCATCTCCTGTTTTCTTCTGGCTCCAGCCACACTAGCCCCCTTGCTGTTACTCAAAACCCCCAAGCAAGGACCAGAGCATTTTTCTCCCAAACCTCTAAACGGCTCACCCCTCACCTCCTCCAAGTTCAGCTGTCACGTCCTGCATGAGCCCTGCCCTGGACAGCCTCTCTAAAAGTACAGTCCCCTCCCTACTCCTGATCCCACTTATCCTGCTCCAGTTTTTCCTTTGCGCATATCACCTTTGAACATACGTGTATGGTTTATTTCCTTAATGTTCATTCCTCATTATCTGTCTCCCCCTGGGTTTAGCACAGTGCATATAGGTGGTGCTCAATAAATGTTATCTCCAGGGAGGGGAACAGATTGGCTGGAGGGAAGACAGGAAGACATTTTACTTGAAATACATTGGCATTTTTTGAATTTTAACTCATGTGAAAGTATTACCTATTCAAGAAATACATTTTTCAAAATTTTAAAAAAATGTCCTAAAGGTACCAGTGGGACTAAGTTTCCTTAGTTTGTATCCCCAAGGGAAGAGTTACAAATGCTTTATCACTGTCCCCTGTGGACAGACTGACTCCTCACCCCACCCCAGCCCACCCTGCCATGCCCCCCTCTGTTTCTCTCCCTGTGCCTGGTGACCCTGAACCTGTGCAATCCTGCACATACACCGTGCTCATCCACCCCACCCCAACACTCACCCGTGGTCTACTTCCTTGGACTGGCACGCCCTCTGGAAGCTTCCTCGAACCTCTGGGGACTGGATTGGTTACCTCTATGTCATGTTCTGCACAGTCATGCTTTTTGAGGACAAATGACAGAAACTCACAGTGAAACTGACTTACGCAAAAAAGGGAACATGCTGGCCCATGGTGTAGTGAAAAGCACAGACACTGCTTGTGTCCAGTCCTGCTCCCACCAGCTGGAAATTGTGGAGCCTTGGGCACATTACAAAACTGCTTTGTGCCTCAGTTTCTTCGTTTGTCAAAAGGGGCATAATACTTCCTAACTCACAGGGTAGTGACGATTATATGAATTGGTATGTCTATAGCACTCAGAGCAATTCCTGGTATATTAATAAGTGCTGTATCAGTGTTTGTGAATTTAAATAAACAAACCTAGCTAAAAAGTCTGGGGGAAGAGCTTGCTTCATCCAGGGGCTCAGATGACAACATGAGGACACTGACTTTGTCTCCTTCTCTCCGTTCCTCCTTCCTCTGAGTTGTCTCCATTCCCAGACAGGCTGCCCCCTCACAATGACAAAGTGGCTGTCAGCAGCACCACAAAGTCCCAAAATCAAGTCTCCTTGGCCCTGATGAAGTCATGTGCCCCTGCACCAAGAGAGAAATCCAGTGTTCTGCCTAGCCAGGTGTGGGTCATAAGCCCACCCCAAGAACGGGGGTAAGGAGGAACCAGGGGATCCCCTACAGGAAATGGAGAGCTATTCCCAGCAAAATGCAGGTTGCTTCACGCCTCCTATAGTGTACTTTGTTTCTGTCCTACCATCCCTCCCACTAAGCCAAGTTTCCTTTACACCAGGCAGGTACTCCAGAGCTCTTCCCCTTCCTGGTAGCTGAGCATGCCCAGAGAGCAAGGGCCTCACCTTGCACATCTTTGATAGCCCTGGGCCTGGCACACGCAAAGCCCCACAACTGCTTCTTGAATGCACTCACCCCCAAACCTCTAGCCCACGAAGACATCCTCCTCTGCAAAAGACTCCCTGGGCCCCCTACAGTTCCACAGGCTGGACACAGTCCCTGGGAAAATTAGTGATGGGAAACAGCCTGCAGAACTGCGATTATTTGGGATTTGTTCTTCATGTTAATGCGATGCTGGTTCCTTTCTGTTTCTTTAATGCCATTTTGTACTAAGGTAGTTCAAAGTTCTTTACAAACAGCTAGTAATTAATTCAACTTCATTAAGGCCAATTAATCCAGGATTAATTATAAATTTGCCCAGAGGAAGTTATTATACTTTGCTCTTTGATTTGAGTTTTGGCTTTAAAGAGTCTTTCAGGAGTGAAATGGAAATTTCCCTTTTCTCTGAGGGTATCTACCTCGCCAGTAATTGTGTTAACCATGTGCCTTCCTCAGTAGGTCCCATGCCAACCTCTAAGGAGGCTGCCACCCAGGTCAGCTGAGCTACATAACATTCCAGCATTAATCAGATCTGCCAATGCCACATTTAGCCGGGGGTCAAGGAAGCCTGATATAGTGGCAAGAACGCCTCCACGCGGGTTCAAATCATGGCTGGACCTCATGTGTGACTTCACCATCTCTTCCACCTGCAAAATGGGCATCACAGTGTTTCACAAGATCATTGTGGTTGGTAGTGGTCAGCACCTACTCCCTCTTCTTTTGTAAGACCTCCTTAATTCTCCTTGGAAACTTTTCTCCTCCTTTCTTCCAGGTCACTAGGGGGCTGACCCCAATCTCAGTTCCAGGGATGAACCTGAGACTTAGTACTAACCAAGCAGCATGGTCCATCCTGCTGGCTGCAGTGACTGGATTGTTAGTGAGCCTAACAACCCAAGTTGGCCTAGTCACAGCCAACCCCAGCATATTTCCCAGAGCAAGCAATACAAAAGTGTACTCTTTGCCACTGGACTGAAATCTGGAGCATGCAGGCCTGGGCTATGATGGGATCTCAGGAGAGGAGCCAGGCCATGGCAGAATAGTGGTCTCCCAAAGATGTTCGCATCCTGCAGCCAGTGAATATGTTACCTTCCATGGCCAAAGGGACTTCACAGATGTGATTAAGATAAGGGTCTTGGCAGGGCACTGTGGCTCACACCTGTAATCCCAGCACTTTGGGAGGCCGAGAAGGGCGCATCACAAGGTCAGGAGTTCGAGACCAGCCTGACCAACATAGTGAAACCCTGTCTGTACTAAAAATACAAAAATTAGCCAGGCATGGTGGCACATGCCTGTAGCTCCAGCTACTCGAGAGGCTAAGGCAAGAGAATTGCTTGAACCCAGGAAGCAGAGGTTGTGGTGAGCCACAGTTGTGCCACTGAACTCCAGCCTGGGCAACAGAGCGAGACTCTGTCTCAAAAAAAAAAAAAAAAAATCGATAAGGGTCTTGAGATGAGATGATTCTGGAGTATCAGGGTGGGCCTGGTGTTTTCATGAAGAGACCTTATAAGAGGCAGGAAGGTCTGGGTGCTGTGGCTCATGCCTGTCATCCCAGAACTTTGGGAGGCTGAGGCTGAGGTGGGTGGATCACCTGAGGCCAGGAGTTCAAGACCAGCCTGGCCAACATGGTAAAACCTCGTCTCTAATAAAAATACAAAAATTAGCTGAGTGTGGTGGCATGTGCCTATAATGCCAGATACTACTCAGGAGGCTGATGTGAGATAATTGCTTAAACCCGGCAGGTGGAGCTTGCAATGGGCCAAGATCGC
>NW_012116377.1:5347228-5360892 GCF_000951035.1 Colobus angolensis palliatus
ATCACACCACTGTACTATAGCCTGCGTGACAGAGTGAGACTCCATCTCAAAAAAAAAAAAAAAAAAAAAAAAAGGAGAGAGGCAGGAGGGTCACAGGCAGAAAGATGACATCATAAGAAAGACTCAACCGGCCATTCCATTTTTGGCTTTGAAGGTGGAAAGGGGACTTGAGTCCAGGCAGGTGGGCAGCCTGGGGAAGACGAGAAAATGAATTCTCCCCCAGAATCCCCGGAAAGGAATGCGGCCCTAACAACACGTTCATTTTAGCCCAGTGAGACCCACTTTGGACTTCTGGCCTCCAAAACTGTAAGATTATTGATTTGTGTTGTTTTAAGCCACTAAATCTGTTGTGGCAGCAATAGGAAACCAATACAAACATTTAACTGGAGTGTCAAATCTATGTTTGTATTTATTGATTAAATGGATGGCTCCTCCTAATTCCACCCCACCTCATCAGAGCTCTGCAGGGTCTTTACCAGGCTTATTCCACATCCTAGACCCAGGACCACAATTTGACAGTTAAGACCTTCACTGGAAGAGACCTCAATGCCTGCCCTCTTGTCAGACCGGCTGCATTCATCCAGGCTACCCTGATTGACCTCTGACCCCACTACCATGTGCTCTAGACAGGGCCCATGGGAGACCCAGGCTGCCCACGTTCCCAGGCAGACTCTGGGAGTCAGCAGATGTGGCCAGGTTTACCCATTGCAGTGGGACGTGCCTGCTGAAACGGAAACACTGCTGCCAGCAGAGGACTTTATGCTGGGAGGCATGGGCTTTGCCCTTGCTAACCTGACCTCTGTCCCCAGCCCAGCTTCCCATCTCTAGGTTCCAAAGCAGTTCCTGTGAGTGCCCAAGGGTACTGTTTCCATTTAAAAAGTACGGCAAGTACTCTCTTCAGCAGCACATATACTAAAATTGGAAGGAGACAGAAACAGTTAGCATGGCCCCTGGGCAAGGATGACACACAAAACAAAAATTAATTAAAAACATAATCATGAAGAGGGAAAAGCATGACAAAATCTACTGCTAAGGACAGGACACACAGAGAGAAGGCAACTATTAAGAAAAGAAAGTCAGGCGTGGGGGCTCATGCTTATAATCCCAGCACTTTGGGAAGCCGAGGTGGGTGGATTGCCTAAGGTCAGGAGTTCGAGACCAGCCTGACCAATATGGTGAAACCCTGACTCTACTAAAAATAAAAAATTAGCTGGGCGTCATGGTGGGTACCTGTAATCCCAGCTACTCAGGAGGCTGAGGCAGGAGAATCGCCTGATCTGGGGAGGCAGAGGTTGCCGTGAGCCAAGATCATGCCACTACACTCCAGTCTGGGTGACAGAGCAGACTCTGTCTTAAAAAAAAAAAAAAAAGTAAAGAAAATAAAAAAGTCCATGTCTTCACACTCGAAGGTGCTGACACCATGTGTTATGCCCCTCCCAGTGCTAGAGTCCCTTGTTAAGATCTCATTTAATTATCTTAATAATCCTGTGAATGTTGTCATCGCCGTTTTACAGCAGAGGGAAATGAGAGGTAACTTGCTCAGGAAAAGCAGGATTTGAACCTGGATCATTTTGTGAGGTAAGGGCTACCAGGCCACCTGGAGCATCAGGACAGACCCCTCTGTTCCCAGCTGAACCTTGGTTTATGTCAGATTTTCCCAACCTCAGTGATATGAAAAACCATCTTCAGAATTTCTGTGCTATCTAGGGAACACCTATGACTTAATTATCATTTTTGTTTCAATTGACCTGCTTTTTTTACTTAGTGAAGTATTTCCCCAAACATAGAAAACCATTATCACTTACCAGAAATAGTCAGAAACCACAAAAATAAACACAATAAAAACAACAGTAGCCTTTCCAAAGAATCTTTAATAAAAAGGAAGTCTAGCAAGTACAGTCACGTGTCCCTTAATGCCAGGGATACTTTTTGAGAAATTTGTCTTTAAGTGATTTTGTCATTGCATGAACATCATAGAGTATACTTATACAAACCTAGATGGTATATATACTAGTACATGTACATTTTTTAAATCTGGAAAACTAAGTGTCCCATCATCTTTACTGAATATTGAATATCAATCATTTCCCCTACTTGATCTGAAATGCCAATATCAAGTTCCATATATCAGGTTTTTATATATGCTCCATGATAATCTTATGGGACCACTGTCTTATATGTGTCCTGTCATTGACCAGAATGTTGTTATGGGATACATGAAGGTATGAGGAAGGAATTAAAAGCACACTCCAGCACACCAAAACTTACTAAAAGAAAACTAAAAAGGCAATAGTGTTCTCACTACATAAATCGATGTTAGTTACTTTTATGACTTTGTACCACCTATAAGGTGTCAGCAAAATCATCTGTATCCCCTTTGGCCCCAGAAGTCAGCCTAGGTCTGAAATAATAAGCATGCCTATTAGCTTACCAATAATTAGAAAGGTGGATAAGTCCAAATGCTGCTGAGGACGTGGGAGCAGTTGCAGGCAGTGTGCCTATAATCTAAAAGCCAGCAGCCCCAACCCTGAGTAAGCTTTGTTCTCAGGTCTATTAGCAGACAAGGATGAGGATGTTCATTGCAACTCTGTTGTAATTGTGGAGAGTTGGAGGCAGTGGAAGGTCTAACACTGGGAGGAGAATAAAATGCGGTGGATGTTTAGGGTGGGACTTGGACAACAGCAGGGATTGCCAATCTGGTGGGGAGCAATGAGAAATGGAGAGATTGCACACACACACACACACACACACACAAAACATACACATACATCACACCCTCGGTGTTGGGTGAAAAATGTAAGAAACAGAATGAGATCTGTAGTACAAGGTCATGTATGTACTTGTTTATATAAATGAATGCCACTTATTTACCAGGGATAGAAAGCCACCCAGGACCTGGACCAAATGCATTAGAGTGGGCACTTCCATGGGGAAATGAAATCAGAGTGGAGATTAGGGAGAGGGGCAATATTTAAAATAAATCAAGAGAGCTTACCGGCTGGGCATAGTGGCTCAGGCCTGTAATCCCAACACTTTGGGAGGCCGAGGCGGGTAGATTACTTGAGGTCAGGAGTTCGAGACCAGCCTGGTCAACATGGTAAAACCCCATCTCTACTAAAAATACAAAAAAATTAGCCGGGTGTGGTGGTGTGTGCCCATAATCCCAGTTACTCTGGAGGCTGAGGCAGGAGAATTGCTTGAACCCAGGAGGCAGAAGTTGCAGTGAGCCGAGATCACACCACTGTACTATAGCCTGCGTGACAGAGCGAGACGCCTTCTCAAAAAAAAAAAGAGCTTACCACTGGCCCACTTACCCAAAATGATAGTGACTCATGAAACTGAAGGGAAGATGAACTCAATTCTCTGCATCTGAGATCCGGAAGAAAGAGAAAAATAAAATAGACATAGGCAAGGACCTATGAATGGAGTGATGTGGCTGCAGTGCAGGTTGTCAAAGGGGTGGGAGATGAGGCTGGAGTGATAGAGAGCCAGGCCATCCCCAGTGCTGGGTTGAGAATTTGCACTCTCTTCTGAAAGCACAGGGAGTTGTTGAAAGTTGCTAAGCAGGGGAATGATCTAGTGGGGTGGTCTCTCTGGTGGCCAGGAGGGAGGAGGGTGAGAGAAGGGGTGGAGCCTCCAAGTGAGTAGACCATTTACTCATTGAACAAATATTTTCTGAACATTTTATATGTGCCCGACACAGGCCTGGAAACTGGGGGTTCTGCAGTGAAAAGAACAAACAAGAATCCCTACCTTGGTACACACCCAGTTATGGTAGGGAAGGCAGGCAATAAACAAATAAGCAATAGATGTATAGTGTATGTTATGTGGTGACGAATGCTGTGGGAACAACTAAGATCGGGGAAGGAGAAAAGCTGGTTTGGGTAAGCAGGAAGTTTCAATTGCAAATGTGGCCAGGGAAGGTCTCCCCTGGAGAGAATCCTGAAGAAAATGAGGAGTGATTATATAATAATTACCGGAGGAGAAATGCTGAGGCCTGATCAAGGGATAGGGCACCAAGCCACTGACTGGAGCACCGGGCCCTGTAGGTTTCAAAATGTTCTAGAATCACATGGGAAGGTGGTGCCACCTAGGTTTCCACACATGACTCCACATTGAATCTGCAAAATGTCAGTTGCTCTTGTTACAGTATCTAGCCCCCTCAGGTGGGAATTTTAAAATCACTCCTTGCCAGCAACAACTATTCTTTTTATTTTGTTTTGTTTTGCGTTATGAGACAGGGTCTTGCTCTGTCACCCAGGCTGGAGTGCAGCGGCATGATCATGGCTCACCGTAGCCTCCACCTCCCACGCTCAAGCCAGCTTCCCATCTCAGCTTCCTCAACAGCTGCGACCACAGGTGCATACCACCACACCTGCCTCATTAAGAAAAAAAAAAAATTGTAGAGACGGGGTATCACCCTATTGCCCAGACTGGAAACCAACTATTCTTGTTACCTCTTTAGAGAGCTCTTTGAGGTTATCTTATTGGAAGTAGCTTCCCATCCTCACTCTCCTCTGTCACAGCATCCTGCTGTGGAGTCTTCTGGTGTCACCAGTTGGAACAACCTGCTTAGTTGCTTACATGTTAATAAACCCTCTCCCTCACTTGGAGGTTAGCTCTGTGAGGGCTGTTCCTTCCTGCTGTATCCTCGAGGCCTAGAGGAGTGTCCAGCTCATAGAAAGCACTTCATAAACATTTTTGAATGAATGGAAAAATGTGTCTATAGCTCAGGCATTGGGTCCAGGTAGAAGTTATGTGTGTGTTTGGGATTCCCTGATGAGGGGTGGTAGCTGAAAGCAGGGGCTGGGAGGTGCATGGGCTCGGGGAAAGTACCTAGAATGAAAAAGGAAGTGAGCTGAAGTCAGAATGTAGGGAAATGCTGAATGGTCAAGGGTGAGCCACAGGAAACATTAGTGAGAGAGCTGGAGAAGCCACAGTCAGGGACCAGGTGCACCCCCGAAGCCAGGGAGCAGCCTTTGCCAGTGGCCTCCTCATTCTCCACTCTTCTTTCTTCCTTTCTGACAGAGCTCCATTTAGATTTTGGGAAGAGGTGTGCTCAGGTAAAAGCCTTTTCACACTCCCATCCTGCTTTGCCATTAGTGAGGGGTATGTGACCCAGTTCTGGACAGTGAGATGTAAGTGGACACCACTGGTTGGGTTTCCTAGAAAGCCCCTTAGAGGGGACAGTCTTTGCTGGTCAGGATCTTCAGCATTTAGCCAATGGCTCTTTCTCTGTCCTTATTTTTCCTGCCTGGGATGTGGAAGTAAAGCGTGGAGATGCAGCAGCCATCCTTGAATCACAAGAACCAAAGCTGTATGCTATGGGTGAAGGAGCATGAGACACAATCCCCTACTTGCTGAAGCTACTATGTGTCTTGTTTTTTGTTACTTGAAGTCAAAAGCCTTCCTAATTGACACAGTAAGTGAGTTGAGAGTTTCCAGATAGGGTTGGTGGTCAGTGGTGTTAAATGTTGCACAGAAATCCTATAAGCGTGGAAGATGTCTGGAGAATTTGGCTCTTGAGAATTCAATTTTACCTTTTTTTAAAAAAAAATTTCTGGTAAAATATGTATAAAATCTTTTAAGCTATGGTTAAGTGTACAATTCAGTGGTATTAAGTACATCCAAGATATTGTGAAACCATCATCACTATCTATTTCCATAACTTTTTTATTATCTCAAAAACAAAATCTGTACTTATTGATAATAACTTATCACCTCTCCCAACTCCTGTTAGCCTCTATTCTACTTTCTGTCTCTATGAATTTGCCTATTACAGGTATTTCATATAAGTAGAACCATACATATTTGTTTATACCTACGTGTCCTTTTGTGTCTGGCTTATTTCACTTATCATAATGTTTTCAATGTTCATCCGTATTGTAACATATGCCAAAAGAACTTCATCCTCTTTTTTTTTTTTTTTTGAGATGGAGTCTTGCTCTGTCGGCCAGGCTGGAGTGCAGTGATGCAATCTCAGCTCACTGCAACCTTTGCCCCCCCAGATTCAAGCAATTCTCCTGCCTCAGCCTCCCGAGTAGGGGACATATAGTTGTTCATAGTATTTTTAGTAGAGATGGGGTTTCCCCATGCTGGCAAGGCTGGTCTCGAACTCCTGACCTTGTGATCCACTCACTTTGGCCTCCCAAAATGCTGGGATTACAGGCGTGAGCCACCATGCCTGGATTAATAATGTCATCCTTGTTATGGATGAATAATATTCCATTGCATGTGTAGTTCACATTTTGTTTGTCATTCATCCACTGATGAACACGTGGGTTGTTTCCACCCTGTGGGAATTGTGAATATTGCTGATATGAACAAGGGTACAGAAGAATCCGTTTGAGTCCCTATTTTCAATTCTTTTAAACATTGATTTAGGAGAGGAATTGTTGGGTCATATGGTAAATCTACGATTAACTTTTTGAGGAATCAAGAAATTTTCCACAGCAGCTGCACCATTTTACATTCCCACCAGCACTGTACAAGGGTTCCAATTTCCCCATATCCTTACCAACACTTGTTGTTTTACATTTTTAAATTATAGCCACCTTGAGGGGTATGAAATAGTATCTCACTGTGGTTAGTATTTTCATTTCCCTGATAACTAATGATGTTAAACATCGTTTCATGTGTTTATTAGCCATTTGTGTGTCTTCTCTGGAAAATTGTCTATCACATCCTTTATCCATTTTTTAATTGGACTGTTTGTTTTTTTGTTTTGAGTTGTGGGAGTTCTTTATATATTCTAAATATTAAACCCTCATGGGATATATGATTTGCAAATATTTTCTCCCATTCTGTGAGTTGTCTTTTTAATCTTTTAAGTGTCCTTTGATACACAAAATTTTAAATTTTGATGAAGTCCAACATATTTAGTTTTTCTTTTGTTATATGTGCCTTCGGTGCCATAGTTAAGAAACCATTGCCATGACACAAGGTCACGAAGATTTGCTCCTTCATTTCCATCTAAGAGTTTTGTAGTTTAAGCTCCTAAATTTAGGGCTTTAAAAAAATCCATTCTCAGTTAACTTTTATACACTGTGTAACATAAGGCTCCAACTTCATTCTTTTGCATCCAGATATCCAATTTTTCTGCCAGCATTTGTTGAAGAGGCTCTGCTTTCCTCATTGAATGGTCCTGACACCCTTGTCAGAAATCAGTTGGTCATATATGTGAAGGTTTATTTCTGGACTCTTAATTCTATTCACTGGTCTACATATCTATCTTTATGCCAGTACCACACCGTTCTGATTAATATTGCTTGTATCAAGTTTTGAAATCACAAATTATGAATATCCCACCTTTGTTCTTTTTCAGGATTATTTTGGCTATTTGGGATTCCTTGAAATTTCATATTAATTTTAGGAGGAGTTTTTCTGTTTTTGCAGAAACACGCCATTTGGATTCCAGTAGAAATGTGTTGGTTCTGCAGACCACTTTGGATAGTATTGCCATCTTAACAATATTAAGTCTTCTAATCTATGAATCCAGAATGTCTATTTATTTAAGCCTTCTGTAAATTCCTTCAACAGTGATTTGCTTCCACGTCCTTTGATGTACAAGTCTTGCACCTCCTTAGTTAAATTTATTCCTATTTTATTCTTTTTGATACTGTTGTAAATGGAATTTTTTAAATTTCTTTTTTTAGTGTTGTTTTTTGCTAGTGCATAGGAATACAATTGATTTTTATGTCAATTTTGCATCCTGCAACTTTGCTCAGTTTGTTTATTAGTTCTAAAAGGGTTTTTTGTTGTTGTTTGTTTTAGAGACAGAGTATCACCCTCTCGCCTAGGCTGGAGTGCAGTTGCACAATCATAGCTCACTGCAGCCTTTAACTCCTGGGCTCAGGTGATTCTCCTGCCTTGGCCTCCCAAAGCTCTGAGACTGCAGATGAGAACCACTGCTCTTGGCCTCTAACAGTGTTTTTTGGATGGATTCTTTAGGGTTTTCTACATATAGGATTATGCCATTTAAGACAGAAGTAGTTTTACCTCTTCCTTTTCAATTTGGATGCCCTTTAATTCATTTTCTTGCCTAATTGCTCTGTGTAGAACTTCCAGTACCATGTTGAGTAGAAGTGGCAAAAGTGGACATCCTTGCTTGTTCTTGATAGGGGGAAATTTTAGTTTTGCTTGTTTGTGTTTTGTTGTTGTTGTTGTTTTGTTTTTAGCAGAGGTTTACTAGGCAGAAGAGAAGAAAAAGAAAAACAGGCCGGGCGCGGTGGCTCGCGCCTGTAATCCCAGCACTTTGGGAGGCCGAGGCAGGCGGATCACGAGGTCAGGAGATCAAGACCTTCCTGGCTAACACAATGAAACCCCATCTCTACTAAAGATACAAAAAATTAGCGGGGCGTAGTGGCGGGCGCCTGCAGTCCCAGCTACTCCGGAGGCTGAGGCAGGAGAATGGCATGAACCCAGGAGGCGGAGCTTGCAGTGAGCCGAGATCGCGCCACTGCACTCCAGCCTGGGCAACACAACCAGACTCCGTCTCAAACAAACAAAAAAACAGAGAACGAGCTCACTCTACAGAGAGGGGTCTCCAAGTGGAAAGAACCGGTGGGTCGTGGATGCACAGGATTTTATAGTCAGGTTTGAGGAGGCATGCCTGATTTATATGCGGAACTGTCATACACAAAGAGGATAAGAGATATGGCGGTCGCAGACAGGAAAGGAAGAAATTACCGTAGGAAAGTTGGAGACCCCGTTGCCAACACTCCATGGTGTTCAGAGGCCGGGGGTCAGTCCAAAAGCCTTTGGATAACACTGTGGAGTAGCCCCGCCAGAAATCCTCAGTTGCTCCAAAACCTCCTCCAGTCTCATGCCACAGCTAAGTCCTCCATGATAGGAAGCTGATTCAAACATAGCCAATATGCCCAGTAACCCATGTGTACTGGGGGATTCTCCATGTTCTCCCCAGCAAGCCTGTCCCCCAAGTCTTGCAAGGCTGGCAGCCATGCTAATCATTTTTAAATGGCTGAAGGGGGCCCAGTATTTGGTTTGATTTAGTTCTAAAATGGAGGCTGAGAGCCTTGAAAAGAAAGGACAGAGTTGGAGTCTGCTACTCTACTCACTTTTTCCATGACTGTTGTACATTGGTATCCCAGACAAGGTCCCCAATATGAAGCGGCTACGTTGTCTGGGGTATGTACCCTGGGATTTGTTGTCTCGTGCCAGGAAAATTTAGGACATGGACATACACAAGGAATTTAGGAGCAGAGGTTTAATAGGCAGAAGAGAAAAGAAAGAGAAATAGCTCTTTCTGTATAGAGAGAAGTGTCTCAGAGTGGAAAAGACCCGGTCTTTTACCTTTATGATGTCAGCTGTGGGTTTTTTACAGAAGTTTGTATCATTTGAGACTGGGCATGGTGGCTCATGCCTGTAATCCCAGCACTTTGGGAAGCCTAGGCGGGCAGATCACCTGAGGTCAGGAGTTTGAGACCAGCCTGGCAAACATGGTGAAACCCCGTCTCTACTAAAAATACAAAAATTAGCTGGGCATGGTGGCAGGTGCCTGTAATCCCAGCTACTTGGGAGGCTGAGGCAGGAAAATCGCTTGAACCCAGGAAGCGGAAGTTGCAGTGAGCACAGATCAGGCCACTACCCTCCAGCCTGGGCAAAAGAGCGAGCGCCTCTGTCTCAAAAAAATATAAATAAATAAAAATAAAAATAAAAAATTTTTAATTATATGGGTACATAGTAGATACATACATTTATGGACTACATGAGATATTTTGACACAGGCACACAATGTGTAATAATCACATCAGGGTAAATAAGGTATTCATCATCTCAAGCATACATCATTTATTTGTGTTACAAACAACCCAATTATACTCTTTTAGTTATTTTAAAATGTACAATAAATTATTGTTGACTATAGTCAGGCTGCTGTGCTATCAAACACTAGATTTTATTCATTCTAACTATAGTTTTGTACCCATTAACCATTTCCACTTCCCATCCCCACTCCCCTTCTCAGCCTCTTATAACCATTATTATACTCCCACTCTCCATGAGTTCAATTCTTTTAATTTTTAGCATTGACAAATGAGTGAGAACATACAAAATTTGTATTTCTGTGCCCGGCTTATTACACTTAACATCATGACCTCCAGTTATATCCATGTTGTTGCAAGTGACAGGATCTCATTCTTTTTTATTTTCTTTATCCATTCACCTGTTAATGGACACTTAGGATGCTTCTAAATTGTGGCTATTGTGAATAGTGCTGCAGTAAACATGGGAGTACAGATGTCTCTTCAATATACTGATTCCTTTTTCTCTAGATCATCACCAGCATTTTTTATTGCCTGCTTTTGGATAAAAGCCATTTTAACTGGAGTGAGATGATACTCATTGTACTTTTGATTTGCATCTCTCTGATGATCAGTGATGGTGAGCACCTTTTCATAAACCATGCCATTTGTATGGCTTCTTTTGAGAAACACCTATTCAGATCTTCTGCCTGTTTTGTTTTCTGTTCTTTAATTGGATGACTAGATTTTTTCCTATTGAGTTGTTTGAGCTCCTTATATATTCTGGTTATTAATCCTTTGTCAGGTGAATAGTTTGCAAATATTTTCCCCCATTCTGTGGGTTGTCTCTTCACTTTGTTGATTGTTTCTCTCTTGTGCAGAGGCTTTTTAACTTTATATAATCTCATTTGTCCATTTGTGTTTTGGTTGTCTGTGTTTATGGATATTACTCAAGAAATCTTTGCCCAGACGGATGTCCTGGAGAGTTTCTCCAACGTTTTCTTTCAGTGGTTTCATAGTTTGGGGGTCATAGATTTAAGTATGTAATCCATTTTGATTTCATTTTTGTATATATAGAGAGATAGGGGTCTAGTTTCATTTTCCCTTGTATAGATATCCAGTGTTCCTAGCACCGTTTATTGAAGAGGCTGTCCTTGCACCAGTGTATGTTCTTGGCCCTTCTAATGAGTTCATTGTGAATGTATGGATTTGTTTCTGGGTTCTGTATTCTATTCCATTAGACTATGTTTTTGTTTTTGTTTTTAATGCCAGAGACATGCTGTTTTGGTTACTATACATTTGTGGCAAAATTTGAAGTCAGGTTATGTGATTGCTACAGTTTTGTTCTTTTTGCTCAGGATGGATTTGGCTATCCTGAATCTTTCGTGGTTGCATATAGATTTTAGGATTTTTTTCTATTTCTGTGAAGAATGTCATTGGTATTTTTATAGGGATTGCACTGAATCTGTAGATTGCTTTGGGTAGTATGGACATTTTAACAATATTGATTTTTTTCAATTCATAAACATGGACTCTCTTTCATTTTTTGTAGCCTCTTCAACTTCCTGCATGTTTTTTTCTTTTGTTTTGTTTTGTTTTTTGTTTTTTTTTTTTTTTGAGACGGAGTCTCGCTCTGTCACCCAGGCTGGAGTGCAGTGATGCAATCTCAGCTCACTGCAACCTTTGCCCCCCCAGATTCAAGCAATTCTCCTGCCTCAGCCTCCCGAGTAGGGGACATATAGTTGTTCATAGTATTTTTAGTAGAGATGGGGTTTCCCCATGCTGGCAAGGCTGGTCTCGAACTCCTGACCTTGTGATCCACTCACTTTGGCCTCCCAAAATGCTGGGATTACAGGCGTGAGCCACCATGCCTGGATTAATAATGTCATCCTTGTTATGGATGAATAATATTCCATTGCATGTGTAGTTCACATTTTGTTTGTCATTCATCCACTGATGAACACGTGGGTTGTTTCCACCCTGTGGGAATTGTGAATATTGCTGATATGAACAAGGGTACAGAAGAATCCGTTTGAGTCCCTATTTTCAATTCTTTTAAACATTGATTTAGGAGAGGAATTGTTGGGTCATATGGTAAATCTACGATTAACTTTTTGAGGAATCAAGAAATTTTCCACAGCAGCTGCACCATTTTACATTCCCACCAGCACTGTACAAGGGTTCCAATTTCCCCATATCCTTACCAACACTTGTTGTTTTACATTTTTAAATTATAGCCACCTTGAGGGGTATGAAATAGTATCTCACTGTGGTTAGTATTTTCATTTCCCTGATAACTAATGATGTTAAACATCGTTTCATGTGTTTATTAGCCATTTGTGTGTCTTCTCTGGAAAATTGTCTATCACATCCTTTATCCATTTTTTAATTGGACTGTTTGTTTTTTTGTTTTGAGTTGTGGGAGTTCTTTATATATTCTAAATATTAAACCCTCATGGGATATATGATTTGCAAATATTTTCTCCCATTCTGTGAGTTGTCTTTTTAATCTTTTAAGTGTCCTTTGATACACAAAATTTTAAATTTTGATGAAGTCCAACATATTTAGTTTTTCTTTTGTTATATGTGCCTTCGGTGCCATAGTTAAGAAACCATTGCCATGACACAAGGTCACGAAGATTTGCTCCTTCATTTCCATCTAAGAGTTTTGTAGTTTAAGCTCCTAAATTTAGGGCTTTAAAAAAATCCATTCTCAGTTAACTTTTATACACTGTGTAACATAAGGCTCCAACTTCATTCTTTTGCATCCAGATATCCAATTTTTCTGCCAGCATTTGTTGAAGAGGCTCTGCTTTCCTCATTGAATGGTCCTGACACCCTTGTCAGAAATCAGTTGGTCATATATGTGAAGGTTTATTTCTGGACTCTTAATTCTATTCACTGGTCTACATATCTATCTTTATGCCAGTACCACACCGTTCTGATTAATATTGCTTGTATCAAGTTTTGAAATCACAAATTATGAATATCCCACCTTTGTTCTTTTTCAGGATTATTTTGGCTATTTGGGATTCCTTGAAATTTCATATTAATTTTAGGAGGAGTTTTTCTGTTTTTGCAGAAACACGCCATTTGGATTCCAGTAGAAATGTGTTGGTTCTGCAGACCACTTTGGATAGTATTGCCATCTTAACAATATTAAGTCTTCTAATCTATGAATCCAGAATGTCTATTTATTTAAGCCTTCTGTAAATTCCTTCAACAGTGATTTGCTTCCACGTCCTTTGATGTACAAGTCTTGCACCTCCTTAGTTAAATTTATTCCTATTTTATTCTTTTTGATACTGTTGTAAATGGAATTTTTTAAATTTCTTTTTTTAGTGTTGTTTTTTGCTAGTGCATAGGAATACAATTGATTTTTATGTCAATTTTGCATCCTGCAACTTTGCTCAGTTTGTTTATTAGTTCTAAAAGGGTTTTTTGTTGTTGTTTGTTTTAGAGACAGAGTATCACCCTCTCGCCTAGGCTGGAGTGCAGTTGCACAATCATAGCTCACTGCAGCCTTTAACTCCTGGGCTCAGGTGATTCTCCTGCCTTGGCCTCCCAAAGCTCTGAGACTGCAGATGAGAACCACTGCTCTTGGCCTCTAACAGTGTTTTTTGGATGGATTCTTTAGGGTTTTCTACATATAGGATTATGCCATTTAAGACAGAAGTAGTTTTACCTCTTCCTTTTCAATTTGGATGCCCTTTAATTCATTTTCTTGCCTAATTGCTCTGTGTAGAACTTCCAGTACCATGTTGAGTAGAAGTGGCAAAAGTGGACATCCTTGCTTGTTCTTGATAGGGGGAAATTTTAGTTTTGCTTGTTTGTGTTTTGTTGTTGTTGTTGTTTTGTTTTTAGCAGAGGTTTACTAGGCAGAAGAGAAGAAAAAGAAAAACA
>NW_012116377.1:5362332-5423124 GCF_000951035.1 Colobus angolensis palliatus
CCCGGCTAGTTTTTTGTATTTTTAGTAGAGACGGGGTTTCACCGTGTAGGCCAGGATGGTCTCGATCTCCTGACCTCGTGATCCACCCGTCTCGGCTTCCCAAAGTGCTGGGATTACAGGCTTGAGCCACCGCGCCCGGCCCTTCCTGCATATTTTATAGTTTTCATTGTAGAGATCTCTCACTTCTTTGGTTGTTTATTCTTAGTATTTTATTGTATTTGTAGATATTGCAAATGGGATTGTTTTCGTGATTTCTTTTTCAGATTGTTCATAGTTGGCATATAGAAATGCTACTGATTTTTGCATGTTTACTTTGTATCCTACAACTTTATTGAATTTGTTTATCACTTTTAACAGTTTGCGTGTGTGTGTGTGTGTGTGTGTGTATGTAATCTTTAGGTTTTTGTAAATATAAGATCTGCAAAGAAGAATAATTTGACTTCTTTCTTTCCAGTTTGAATGTCTTTTATTTCTTCGTGTTGTCTGTTTGCTCTAGCTAGGACTTCCAATACTATGTTGAATAATAGTAGTAAAGGGGCATCCTTGTCTTGTTCCGGATTATCAGGGAAAGGCTTTCAGTTTTTCCCCATTCAGTATGACACTAGCCGTGGGTCTGTTGTATATGGCTTGCACTGTGTTGAGGTAGGTTCCTTCTATGACAAGTTTTCTGAGGGCTTTTATCATAACAGGATATTGAATTTTATCAAATGCTTTTTCAGCATCAATTTGAAATGACCATATGGCTTTTGTCCTTCATTTTATTGATATGATGGATCACACTGGTTGATTTGCATATGTTGAAACATCCTTGCATCCCTATGATAAATCCCACTTGGTGAGATGAATGATCTTTTTAATGTGTTGTTGAATTCACATTGCTAATATTTTGTTGAGGACTTTTGCAGTAATGTTCATCAGGGATATTAGCCTGTAGTTTTCTTTTTGTTTTTTGATATGTCTTTGTCTGATTTGGGTATCAAGGTAACATTGACCTCATAAAATAAGTTTGGAAGTATTCCCTCCTCTATTTTTTGGGATAGTTTGAGGAGGATTCATATTAGTTCTTCTTTAAATGTTTGGTAAAATTCAGCAGTAAAGCCATTGGGTCTCAGGTCTTTCCTTGCTGGGAGACTTTTTATTACAGCTTCAGTCTTGTTACTTGTTATTGGTCTATTCAGGTTTTGGATTCCTTCATGGTTCAATCTTGGTGGGTTGTATATGTCATGAACTTATCTATTCTTCTAGGTTTTCCAATTTATTGACATATAGTTGTTCATAGTAGTTGCTCATGATCCTTTGAATTTCTGTGGCATCAGTTGTAATGTTTCCCTTTTCATCTGTGATTTCGTTCATTTGGGTCTTCTCTGTTTTTTTCTTAGTGTGACTAAAGATTTGTTGATATTATCTTTTCAAATAACCAACTCTTCATTTCATTGCTTTTTTGTATTTTTTATTTCAATTTTAATTACTTCTGCTCTGATCTTTTCTTTTACTAATTTTGGATTTGGTTTGTTCTTGCTTTTCTAGTTATTTAAGATGCATCATTAAGTTGTTTATTTAAAGTGTTTCAATTATTTTTCACGTAGGCACTTACTGTTTTGTGGCCTAACATGTGGTCTATCCTTAAGAATGATCCATGTGCTGAGGAGAATAATGTGTATTCTGCAGCTGTTGGAAGAAATGTTCTGTAAATATCTATTAAGTCTGTTTGGTCTATAGCAGATTAAGTCCCATGTTTCTTTGTTCATGATCTTTTGGTCTAATACTATTTGCTTTCTATATGTGGTGCTCGAATGTTGGATACATATATATTTATATATGCATTGTTATATCCTCTTGCTGAATTGGTCCCTTTATCATTATAATGATCTTCTTCTTTGTCTCCTTAAAAAATTTTTGTCTTGAAATCTATTTTTTCTGCTCTAAGTATAGCTACTTCTGCTCTTTTTTGGTTTTCATTTGCATGGAACATTTTTTCCATCCCTTTATTTTCCATGTGTGTGTGTCTTTATAGGTGAAATACGTTTCTTATAAGCAATAGATCATTTTTTTTTTTTTTTTGACAGGGTCTCACTGTGTCACCCAGGCTGGAGTACAGTGGCATGATTATTGCTCACTGCAGCCTTGACCTTCCAGGGTCAAGTGCTCCTCCCACCTGAGCCTCCAAAGTGACTGGGACTACAGGTGCATGCCACCATGCCCGGCAAATTTTGTATTTTTTGTAGAGATGGAGTTTCGCCATGTTGTGCAGGCTGGTCTCAAACTCCTGGGCTCAAGCAATCCGCCCACATTGGCTTCCCAAAGTGCTGGGATTACAGGCATGAGCCACCACACCTGGCAGGTCTTGTTTTTTCAATCCATTCAGCCACTCTTTGTCTTTTTATTGGAAAGTTTAGTCCATTTACATTCACTATTATTACTGATAAGTAAGGGCTCACTATGGTCATTTTGTTATTTGTTTTCTGATTATTTGTGGGCTTCTCTTCCTTCCTTCTTTCCTTCCTTCCTGTTTTGCTTTTTGTGATGGTGATTTTCTCTGGTGGTATCTTTAAATTTCTTGCTTTTTCTTTTTTGTGCATGTGTTGTAGGTTTTTTAATTTGTGGTTACCATGAAGTTTGCAAATAACATCTGCAGAGTTTATTTTCAACTAATGACAACTTAACAACTAATTGCCAAAAAAAAAAAAAGAACAAAGAGAAAACTAATTAAAAATTCTGTAATTTAACTTCATCTCCCTGCTTTCTAACTTTTTGTTGTTTCTATGATATATATCTTATTATACTGTCATGTCTTGAAAAGTTATTGTGGTTATTATTTTTAATAGGTTCATCTTTTATTCTTTCTTCTTAAGATATGAATAGTTTACACACCACAATTACAGTGCTACACTACTCTGTGTTTGTCTGTGTACTTACTATTACCAGTGAGTTTCTTACCTTCAGGTGAGTTCTTATTGCTCATTAACATCCTTTTCTTTCAGACTGAAGAATTCACTTTAGCATTTTTTGTAGGACAAGTCTGATGTTGACGAAATCCCTCAGCTCTTGTTTGCCTAAGGAAGTCTTTATTTCTCTTTTATGTTTGAAGTATATTATTGCTGGATATGCTATCCTACTATAAAAGGTTTTTTTTTTCTTCAGCACTTTATTTATTTATTTACTTATTTTGAGACGGATTCTTGCTCTGCAGTCCAGGCCGGAGTTCTGTGGTGCAATCTCAGCTTACTACAACATCCACCTCCTGGGTTCAAGCGATTTTCCTGCTTCAGCCTCCTAAGTAGCTGCGACTACAGGTGCATGCCACCATACCTGGCTAATTTTTGTTCTTTTAATAGATATGAGGTTTCACCCTGTTTGCCAGGCTGGTCTTGAACTCCTGACCTCAAATGATCCACCCCCCTCGGCCTCCCAAAGTGTTGGGATTACAGGCATGAGCCACCACGCCCAGCCTTCCTTTAGCACTTTAAATATGTCATGCCACTCTTTCCAGGCCTGTAAGGTTCCCACCGAGAAGTCTGCTGCCAGATATATTGGAGCTCCTTTGTATGTTATTTGTTTCTTTTCTCTTGCTGCTTTTAGGAGCCTTTCTTTATTATTGACCTTTGGAAGTCTGATTATTAAATGTCTAGATATAGTCTTATTTGGGTTATATCTGGTGTTCTATAACCTTCTTATACTTGAATATTAATTTTTTTTCTCCAGGTTTGGAAAGTTCTGTTTATTATCCCTTTGAATAAACTTTCTACACTGATCTCTCTTTCTACCTTCTTTTAAGGTGAATAACTCTTATATTTACCCTTTTGAGGCTATTTCCTAGATTTAGTAGACATGCTTCATTCTTTTTTTTTTTAATTTTTCCCCTCTTTGCATTTTATTTTTCTTTTCTTCTTCCTCTTCTTCTTCTTCTTCTTCTTCTTTTTTTTTTTTTTAGACAAAATTTCTCACCCAGGCTGGAGTGCAATGGTACAATCACAGCTCTCTGCAGCCTTGACCTCCCAGGCTCAATTGATTCTCTCACTTCAGCCTCCCAAGTAGCTGGGACTACAGACATGTGCCACCACACCCAGCTAATTTATTGTTATTTTTATTTTTTTGTAGAGAAGGGGTTTCACCATGTTGCCCCGGCTGGTCTCAAACTTCTGGCCTCAATTGATCTGCCACCCTTAGCCTCCCAAAGTGCTGGGATTACAGGCATGAGCCACCATGCCTGGCCACCTCTGTGTATTTGCAAATAGCATGTCCTTTCTTTTCTTTTTTTTTTTTCCAACAGAGTTTCACTCTTATTGTCCAGGCTGGAGTGCAGTGGCATGATCTCTGCTTACTGCAACCTCCGCCTCTCAGGTTCAGGTGATTCTCCTGCCTCAGCCTCCCGAGTAGCTGGATTACAGGCTCCTACTACTGCACCTGGGTAACATTTGTGTTTTTAGTAGAGATGGGGTTTCACTATGTTGGCCAGGCTGGTCTCAAACTCCTGACCTCAAGTGATCTGCCTACCTCAGCCTCCCAAAGTGCTGGGATAACAGGCGTAAGCCACCACGCCTGGCCAAATAGCTTGTTTTCAAGCTCACTAATGCTTCTTCTTGATCAGTTCTGCTGTGGACTGATACATTCTTCGTATATCAACTGAATTTTTCAGTGCCAGAAGTTCTGTTTGATTCTTTTTAATTTTTTCAATCTCTTTGTTAAATTTATCTGATAGGATTCTGAATTCCTTCTCTGCGTTATCTTAAATTTCATTGAGCTTCCTCAAAAGAGTTATTTTGAGTTATCTATCTGAAAGGTCACATATCTCTGTCACTTCAGGATTGATCACTGGTGCCTTATTTCATTTGTTTGGTGAGGTCATGTTTTCCTGGATAGTCTGATGGTGTGGATATTTGCCAAAATCTGGGCATTGAAGAGTTAGGTATTTATTATGGTCTTTGCAGTCTGAGTTTGTTTGTACCCATCCTTCTTGGGAAGGCTTGCCAAGCATTCAAAGGGAATTGAGTGTTGTAATCTGTCTTTGGTCACTGCAGCTGTATCTGCACTAGGGGGCACCCCAAGCCCAATAATGCTGTGACTTTCAGCTGCACAGAGGTACTGCCTTGGTGGTCTTGGGTGAGATCTGGGAGAATTCCCTGGATTACCAGACAGAGACTCTTGTTCTCTTCCCTTACTTTCCCAGGAACAGAGTAGAGTCTCTCTGATAGGCTGCCTGAAGCTGAGGGAGGGATGATACAAGCACTTCTATGGCAACACCACTGGGACTTTGTTGGGTCAGACCCAAACCTAGCACAATATTGTCTCACCCAAGGGCCATGGTGACCACTGCCTGGCTGCTGCCAATGTTCACTCATGGCCTGAAAGCTCTAAAATCAGCATCTGGTGAATCTAGCCAGGCTTGTGTCCTTCCCTCAGAGTGATAAGCTCATCCCCCAGCCCACAGCAAGTCCAGAAATGCCAACCGGGAGCTGGGGCTTGGGGGGAGAAACCTTAGGAATCCATTTGGTGCTCTATTCTACTGCAGCTGAGCTGGTGCCCAAACCGCAACACAAGTCCTTCCCACTCTTCCATCCCTTTTCCTCATACAGAAGAAATCTCCCTGTGGTCACCACCAACCCAGGCCCATAGCAAGAACTGCCTGGCTACCGCTGATGCTCACTCAAGATCCAAGGGCTCTTCACCTTGTGTTGAATACTGCCGGGCCTGGGTTTCTCCCTTTAGGGCAGTAGGCTCCCCTCTGGCCCAAAGCAAGGCCAATAATGTCATCCAGGAGCTAAGGCCTGGAATTGGGAACCCCAAAAGGCCACTTCCACTTGGTTCTCTACACCACTGTGGCTGAGGTGGTATCCAAATTGCAAGACAAAGTCCCTTCTACTCTTTTCTCTCCTTTCTTCAAACAGAAGGGATTTCTTTCTGTGGCCATCACAACTGGGAATGTGCTGGGTCACCTGAAGCCAGCATGGCACTGGGTCTTACCCAAGGCTCATGGTAAATACTGCCTGGCTACCACTGATGTTTATTCAAGGCCCAAGCACTCTACTCAGCAGATGAGGAATCCTGCCAGGTCCGGGTTTTTCCCCTTCAAGACAGTGCATTCCCTTTTGTCCCCGGGTGTGTCTAGAAATATTGTCTGGGAACTAGAGGCTGAAATAGGGGCCTCAGGACTCTACCTGGTTCCCCATTCTACTGTGGCTAAGCTAGTATCCAAGTTGCAAGACAGAGTCCTCTTTACTCTCCTCTCTGCTCTCCTCAGGCAGAAGGAAGGAGTCTCTCTGGGAGCTGCAAGCTGCGCTGCTTGGCTTTGCAGGAGTGGTGATGCAAGCACTCTCTTGACTGCCCTGGCTTGTCTTGCTAGGTCACATGCACCCCACATTTACTGGCTCCAAGCCTAGCAGAGCACCAAGATTTGCCCAGGAATTGCAGTCCTTGTGGCCTAGACTGCCTTCCAAGTTTCTGTAGAACCCCAGAGCACTTTAGCCTGCAGTGATGAGGCTGGCTGGAACTCAGGTTCTGACCACCGGGATGGATGATTCCCCTCTGGCTAGGGCTGGTCTAAATGCTGTCTGCGTGGTGCTGGTTGAATTCTGCCTTGTGTTGCTTTCTGCTGTGACAGGGCAGCACTGAGTTCCAGTACAAAGTCCCACAATCTCTCTGCCAAGTACATAGATTCTCTGTCTGTGCCATGGGGCCGCAGGCAAGGGATGAGAGATGGGTAGTGCAGGTGAGTCAAGACTGTCTTTCCTACCCTCTTTAGTGCCTCTTTCTTTGATGTGATGTTAAAACCAGGGACTGTGACTGCTCACCTGATTTTTGGTTCTTATGAAGGTGCTCTCTTGTGCAGATAGTTTTTCAATTTGGTTTTCTGCTGGCGGCAGGCAGGGGCAATTGCTTGAGGCTTTATTTGGCCATCTTGCTCTGCTTCCCTCTCATAGGCAACTCCTAGTTGCTTTTTGAATCATGAAAGTATATTGGATTTTGTCACATGTTTTTTTCTGAATCAATGGGGTTGATCATGTGGGGTTTTTTCCCCACATGATCTATTAATATGTCATATTAATCGCTCTATTAATATGGCATATTACATTGATTTTTGTACATTAAACTACCTTTGTATTTGTAGAATAAATCCCACTGGTCATGGTGATAATCCTTTAATGTGCTGCTAAATTGGGTTTGCCAGAATTTTGTTGAGAATTGTTGCATCTACATTCATACAGGATCTTGATCTGTTTTGTTGTTGTTGTTGTTGTTGATTTGTTTGTTTTACAGTGTTTTTTTTGGTTGTTTGTTTTGTTTTGTTTTTTGAGATGGAGACTCCCTCTGTCACCCAGGCTGGAGTGCAGTGGCGCAATCTCGGCTCACTGCAACCTCTGCCTCCCAGGTTCAAGTGATGCTCTGCCTCAGCCTCCTGAGTAAGTGGGATTACAGGTGCCCGCCAGTACACCTGGATAGTTTTTGTATTTTTAGTAGAGATGGGGTCTCTAACTCCTGACCTCAGGTGATCCGCCCTCCTCGGCCTCCCAAAGTGCTGGGATTACAGGTGTGAACAACCACACCCACCCTGTTTTATAACGTTTTTATCTGGCTTTGTTATCAGGGCAGTGCTGGCTTTATAGAATGCATTAGAAAGTGTTCTCTTTAGTTTTTTGGAAGAGTTTGAGAAGGACTGGTGTCTTACTTTTTCACCCAAGCTAAAGTGCAGTGGTATGATCACAGCTCACTACAGCCTCGAACTCCTGGGCCTGAGTGATCCTACTGCCTCAGCCTCCCAAGTAGCTAAGACTACAGGTGCGCACGACCATGCCTGTAGAGATGGGGTCTTGCTGTTTCCCAACCTGGTCTTGAACTGCTGGCCTCAAACAATCCTCCCACATTACCCTCCCAAAGTGCTGGGGTTATAGCCATGAGCCATTGCTCTTGGCCTGGTGCTAGTTCTTTAAATGTTTGGTAGAAATCAGTAGTTAAGCCATCCGGCTCTAGGCTTTTCTTTATAGGGAGACTTTTGGTTACTGACTCAATCTCCTCACTTGATTACAGTAAGATTTTCTACCTTTTCTTGAGTCAGTTTTGGTAGTCTGTTCATAGTTTGTTTCAACAAATTTGCCTATTTCATCCAGATTGTCCAATTTGTTTATAATTATTTATAGTATTCTCTTATATTTCTTTTTATTTCTGTATAGTAAATAGTAATGTTCCTGCTGTAATTTCTGATTTTATAATTAGTCTTCTCTCTTGTTTTCTTAGTAAATCTAGCTAAAGATTTGTCAGTTTTGTTATTCTTTTCAAAGAACCAACTTTTAGTTTTTTTTTTTTATTTTCTCTGTTTTTCTGTTTCTCTATTTTGTCTCCATTCTAATCTTTTAAAAAAATTGTGGTAAAAGATACGTAGCATAAACGATACCATTTTAACCATTTTACGTGTACAGTTAGGCGGCATTAAGTACATTCACATTGTTGTGCAACCATCACTATCATCCATCTCTGGAACTTTTTCATCTTCCCAGATGGAAACCCTGCACCCATTGAATTAGCTCTCTATTTTTCCTTTCCCCAGCCCCTGGCAACCACCATTGTACTTTTTGTCTTTATGAATTTAACTACTTTAGGCACCTCATATAAGTAGAGTCATACTGTACTTGTCTTTTTGTGACTGGCTTATTTTACCTAACATGATGGCTCAATATTCATCTATATTGTAACATGTGTCAGAATTTTCTTCGTTTTTAAGGCTTAATAATATTCCATCATATGTATATACCATCTTTTAAAAATCCATTATCTGTCAATGGGTGCTTAAATTGCTTCTGCCTCTTTCCTCCTGGGAATACTACTACTCTCTAATCTTTATTGTTTCTTTTCTTTTGCTGGTTTTGGATTTAGCTTGTTCTTTTTTGTTGTTGTTATTGTTTTGTTTTTCCTGGTCCCTGTAGGTGCACAGTTAGGTTATGAATTTGAGATCTTTCTTCTTATTATAGATGTTCATAGCTATAAACTTCTCTCTTAACACTACTTTTGCTGAATCCCATAAGTTTCAGTACATTGTGCTTTTGTTGTCATTCATCTCAAAGTATTTTCTGATTTCCCTTATGATTTCTTCTTTGACCTATTAATTGTTTAAGAACGTATTGTTTAATTTCCACATATTTGTGAATTTTCCTTCTGTTACTGATTTCAAGTTTTATTCCATTGTGACTGGAAAAGTATTATGTATGATTTCAATTTTTAACATTTATTAAAACTCGTTTTGTGGCACCCTGGACTTTTGAGATAGCAGATTCAAGGGAGCAGCAAGAGTAAAAGCTATGTTGCACCGGACTGAAGACTGGGAAGGGAAAGGGGGGCACTTGGCAAGATGAGAACTGCGCTAGGACAGTAATGCAAGTGATGACATTGGGAGGGGGAGGGAGGAGAAAGACTGCACATATCCTGTGGGAATGATCAGGGAGAATAGATGGAAATACAGGAAAAGGAAGGTAATGGGTGGAGCAAGGCCTTTGAGAGATGGAATGGGGCCCAGGTTGTTGTCTGAGACCCACATAGTAGAGATGCCTTGGCTAGAAGGAAGGTCATACCTGCCTTTGAGTCAGCCTACAAGGAGAATCCAGCAGTGCCTGGCACACAGTAGAAGCTTAGGGTAGAGCCTGAGAGTTGTTTCCCAATCTATCTTCTCCTCTCTTTACGTAGGAATTGAATTTTTAACTGGACACACATCCATCCAGTGTAAGACATCCAGTGTAAGACTACATTTCTCAACCTCCTTTGCAGCTAGTTCTAGCCATTTGATTAAGTGCTGGCCCCTGGGATATGAGTAGAAATATGGTGCAACTTCAATGTCAAGGTTAAAGGGAAGGAGCATGTCCTCTTCTTCTCCTTTTTTCCTTCTATTTGGTGCAAATTCAGCCCTTTTGGGAGGAGTTTGAGCAGCTGTCTTGGACCACATGATAGACGGTGTGTGTGGGGAGTGGCAGAGCCACATCATAGAAGGACCATAGGCCCTTACTGATTGTAAAGCCAGCCCACCTGCTGGCATGCCTGCTTGGACTTTATGTGAGATAAAGTGACTTTTCTCTTGTTTGATCCACTGTTATTTTAGATCTCTCTGTTACTGCAGCCGAACTAATCTTTTAACCAATATAACATTTACTGCTGAGTGCAATGGCTCATGCCTGTAATCTCAGCATTTTGGGAGGTCAAGGCAGGAGGATTGCTTGAGTCCAGGAATTCAAGACCAGCCTAGCCAACACAGCAAGACCCTAGAAAAAATTAGCTGGGTGTGGTGGTGCATGCCCAGCTACTTGGGAGGCTGAGATGGGAGGATCACTTGAAGCTCCTCAAAAAAGCTAATACATTTATTTATTTATTTATTTATTTATTATTTTTAAAACAGGGTCTCACTCTGTTGCCTAGGCTGGAGTGTAGTGGTGCGATCTCGGTTCACTGCAACCTCTGCCTTCTGGGTTCAAGCAATTCTTCTGCCTCAGCCTCTCAAGTAGCTGGGACTACAGGTGTGTGCTGCTATGCCTGGCTAATTTTTGTATTTTTAGTAGAGATAGGGTTTCACCATGTTGGCCAGGCTGGTCTCGAACTCCTGACCTCAAGTGATCTGCCCGCCTCGGCCTCCCAAAGTGTTGGGATTATAGGTGTGAGCCACTGCACCCTGTCGAATAACACCATTTAATCATTACTTGGGTTGCTCCAGTTGAGGCTGGAGACCATGACTGTGCAGTGTTTACAGGGCACCACTGGGTAACTGCATCCTGCCACACACAGCAGCCCTCAGGAGGCAGCGGAGAAGGCAGAGGGAGGCTTGACCTGGGCTTGTGGGTTCCAAGGTCAGGTGTGATAGAAGTCAAGGTAAGGAAGGAGCAGAAGGGTCAGGAAACAAGTGATTGAGATAATCAAGCTTGGGCTGGAGAAAGAGAGGTCAAAGGCCTGGAGGTGAAAGAGCAAAGGTCATGGGAGTAAGGGAATGAGAGGGTCATGGGAGTGAGGGAATGAGAGCTGGCAGGTCTAGGGTTGTCATAGCACAATTCTGGAATGTAGTAGTCCACACAATTACTTACATATGTGTCCCTGCATTGATATGGATTTTCAGTACCCACAGATAGAAATCTAACTCAAACATCTTAAGCCCCAAAGTAAATGCCATGTTACACTGCAGGTAAGGCGAGGATGATGCAGGGATATAAAGGATTTCATCAGGAATCTCTTTCTGTCAGCTTTCCTTTCCTCTATCTTGGCTTCATTCTCAGGTAGAGTCTCCCCATGAAGTAGCAAAGAAGACCAGCCTGCAGATCCATGACCTATGTTTTCTCTCCTGATATGTCCAGTAAATTGCCAGGACTGTCATTGAACTAGCTGCTCACATTTCTGAGCCAATCACAGTGTCTAAGAGGATGGGATACTGATAGGTCAGGCCAGGGCCACGTGTTTACCAGTGAAACAAACACGGGGTGTGGGGTCGGTTTGCCCAAACTACCTGGACTCAAAGTGGGAGAACGGTCATTTCCTGAAAGAAAATGGGAGTGATGGTGCGCAGAAGTGGGATGGACGCTGGTCATGAATAACCCTGTCCACTGCAGCAGGCCTCACTTGCTGTTTATTGGACTTCTCTAGCTTGGATACTAGCCTGCCGCATTACTTTCTGTTGAAATGAAAGAAATCGTCTGACTTTGCAGCCAGGTCCAGCATCTTTGCACACTGGATCTATGTCAGGCATTTGCTCAATTTGTGACCTTGGACAAATCCTGTCGCCTCCTGGGGCCTCAGTTTCATCACCTATAAAATGAGAATGCTAGGCCAGATCAGTAACTTTTTAAACATTTTTTTGAGATGAGTCTCGCTCTGTTGCCCAGGTTGGAGTGCAATGGCAAAATCTCGGCTCACTGCAACCTCTACCTCCTGGGTTCAAGTGATTCTCATGCCTCAGCCTTCTGAGTAACTGGGGTTACAGGTTTCTGCTACCACGCCCAGGTAATTTTTGTATTTTTAGTAGAGATGGGGTTTTGCCATATTGGCTGGGCTGGTTTCGAACTCCTGACCTCAGGTGATCCACTTGCCTCAGCCTCCCAAAGTGCTAGGATTACAGGCGTGGACCACTGTACCTGGCCATCAGTGATTTTTGAACTGTTCTTTAGCACACAAAAAAAGAACAACTCTGGTGGAAGTGGGGGCGTGGAGCTGGTATCCTACACTCTTAGCATTCCCTTTCCCCACCTGTACTGGCCACAGAAAGATTCCACAACTGCTGGGAATGTGGTTTGAAAACCACTAGACCAAGTAATCCAGGGGATATTCCTCTGTGCTCTAAAATCCTCATTCTCCCTTCCTCTTTTTGGGCTAGAAGGAAATCTTTCTCTTTGTGCCAAAAGATACAAAGATTAGGGCCAAAATAATAAGTGTAAAAAATGTTTTTTTCCCTAATTGGACAATACACAAAGAAGTCAGTCCCATAGAATGCTTCACTTTGTCTACTAGTTGGTGGAAAATTTTCCTTCTCCATACAGAGAAAGGAATTGCTTCTTATCTAAGAGTAATGACCAGGAACAAGTCAATGAGGGGCTAAGCAACTTTGTGAGGTGCTGTCTCTAGTGCCGATGAACCACATGCCACTAGTAACAACCTCAGCCTTCCGAGGCTGCCTGAGCCTCTGTTCTTTTGGGCCCTGAAAATGCCAGAAGATTCCATTCACTGATGGAAATCATTACCAAGACCTATAAAAGCCACCGTATAAAATACATGCAGCAAAACTGATGAATTCAAGTGTATGTGTTTGTGTGTGGTCTAGAACATTAACTGAATTCACGAGAAGCCTTAATTGTAAGCTGTGTTGTAGGCTGTGTGCCAGGCACTCAGGTTAAAATGGTAAACAATCAAATGTGGTCTACACCCTCAAAAGGCCTGCAGTTTACTGGGAGAGACAAACATTGACCCAGTAATTACGCAAATCATTAGAAGCCTAGATTCAAAAGAAAATAAAAAAATATAGAAACCTAGATTCAAAAGTTACAATCAAGATGTACAAGGAAGTGTGATTTCAGGTCTATCTCAATTCTAATATAAACTCTCCTGCACTCTGAGCAAGTCCTTCCCTTCCTCTGGATGTTAGTATCCTCTTCCGTAAAAATGGTGTCATACCATTTGCTTCTGAGGAAATCTCTCCCATTTGTCAGAATTTAGCCAAGGCAACATCACCTTCATGGTGCCTTCCCTGGCTCTCCAGGCTGTTACTGGGGCTTCTGCTCTGGTCTTCTTGCCACCTGGGTGTACCTGTCTCACCACATCTCTTGTTGCAAGTTTTCTAAGCAAGGAGTAAGCCCATCAAGACTTTTATCCCTGTATCCCCAGTGCATTGTGGTGTCTGGCTCGTGTTTGTTAAATGGATGGATGGATGGCAAGTACAATTGTGGTGCAGGTTATGCGAATATCATTATGAAACCTGAAGGGACAATTTGCTGGCTGATTGTCTCAGCTGAAATAATGGGACGGTATGAACATTATTATATAGGTTTTGAAGCCTGAAGATTTCTAGTTCTGATTATTTGTGGTGCTTTCTTGGGCGGATGGGCCTCTTTCTGCTTGTCTGTAGCTGCATTCGTAATTACACTACCTTACAGGGCTGTAGAGTTTTGAAAACTGCATAGTGTTATTTACAGTCAACTGAACTGAACTTAGCAGGAACCTTATCTCTCGGTGGAGGATGGAGATTAGAAGCAGAAGACAATTCCATGGAAGGAGTGATGGGTTGCGCTGGGCCTTTCCGGGGAGATGCAAAGGTCTGGGAGTCACAAAACATTGGTTAGTAACCAATCTCAGTTTAAGCTCTGAACCTCAGTTCTTCTATTTCCAAAACGGAAATAATACCTTGAGCTTCGCGTAAGAGTATAACGTTCAAACGTGCTAATGGATAGGACGGAAGGATTAGGAGGGGTACCCGGGGGCCACTACCTCGTGCAACGCCCCAGCCCTAAATCAAATCCGGGGCGTGGTCCCACTATTCTACCGACCCCAGCCTGGGCAGGAAGCGCCGGCTGCGGGGGAAGCCAACCCAGAGACACAGCCGGAAGTGAGTGACTGGCGCTGCAGCAGCTGCCGCGATGGGCGCAGCCGTGAGCCTATGGAGAGCGGAGGCGTTCCCGCTTCCACCAATGGAAGGCCAACCTAGGCGGGCCTTTGCAAATTGCCCTAGTAACGGCCGCATGGTAACTCGGGCGCTGGGCGCACTGTCCTATCTACTGGTTTTCCACGTTGGTTTTAGCTCCCGACGTTCGCAAAATGAAGATTGAGGAGGTGAAGAGCACCACGAAAACGCAGCGCATCGCTTCCCACAGCCACGTGAAAGGGCTGGGGCTGGACGAGAGCGGCTTGGCCAAGCAGGCGGCCTCAGGGCTCGTGGGCCAGGAGAACGCGCGAGAGGTGTGGCCAGCGGACCAGGGTGTTGGGGGCTCCAAGCAGGGCTGCTGCGGCGAGAGAGCTGCTGAAGTCGGTGGCTCGGGGCGGGATGCGCGCGCCAGGGGTCTCCCGCCATAGTTGCCTCAGGGAAGTGAAAATGGGCCAGGGGCTCGGGGAGGGGCGCCGCCCTGGAGCTGGGTGAGGGGCAGCCCCAGGAAAACTAGTGACGACCCACTGGGGGCAGTTGACGGTTTGCTTCAACTCATGGGACAAGTACTGATGGAAACCCACACAAACCGGTCCCCTTAATCCGTGCTGGGCTCTATTCGCTACACTAGGATATAGCGGGAAATAAGATAGGAGGTTACATTTTAGTGTAGTGAGAGACGATAAACGTGTACATCAATAAACAAAAGTAATTATTTTATCTTGGTGGAGTTAGTTACTGCAGAACTTTGTCGGCCACGGTAAGGAAATTGGATTTTGTTGTGAACGCACTGGCAGGCCGTGAGACGGTTTAAAGTAGGGAATTGACTAAACTTTAAAAGCTCATTTTGGTTCCCAGGACCCGGGAGCTGAGGGAGAGAAGTGGGAATTAGGGAGAAGAGCAATCTGGTTTATTCATCCCTCCAAGCATCCCTTTTGACCATTCCAATTAAATCTCCTTTTTCTAAGTGCTAGTGATGCCAGATACATTATTATTTTTTGGCAGGTGAAAATATTGACTTGGGGAGAGGGCACTTCACCTATATGCTTGACACTCGTTTTAGTAATAGTAAAGCGGGGATTTGCACTCACGTGTATTTCTGACTCCCAAATCAGTGCTCTATGATGACATAGCCACCCTCTCTGCCTGCTGTTCTCTAAGGTCACAGCCATGCCCCTTGGCCTTTGCAGAGCCTTAGCTTGTACAAAAATCTTCACTTAATACAAAGTTAAGCTACTGCCTCTTAGCCTGATTTTTCTAAATAGAAAGGACTCAAAAGAAAAGCCTCAGGTTTCCATTCTGAGCATCATCTTTCCAAAAAGGAAGTGTTTGACCCTGGCTTACTAAGCAGCTATTACTGCAAGTAGCTAACATTGGTTGAGTGCTTTCCATGTGCCAAGCACTGTGCTAAGTAGCTATGTGTCCATTGCCTTGTCATATCCAACGAATTAGTTGTCCCTTCCCCACATTAATATGACAGTTTTCAGACATACAAAAAAAGTTGAAAGACTTGTATAAGTACCTGTGTGCCTAAATTCTATGATCAACATTTTACTATGCTGCTTTATCATATATCTTTCCATGTGTCCCTCTCCCAATCCACTTTTACATTTCAAGGTGAATTGCAGGCATCACTACACTTCACCCCTACACCCTTTAACATGTGTGCCATTGACTAGTATGAACTCTGTTCAATTGAGGAAATTCTGGTTCATAGAGGTCAAATAAGTAGGTCCAAGGTTACTCATCTGGTAAGTGGGAGAGTATTTTAACTCAAGTCTGTATTTAATCCCAGAGTCCATGCTCTTAACTGATGCTGTATGCTTAAGACCCACCTCAGCTACCAGGTTCTTGTGTGATTCTGGTCATATCGGTAACCTGAAAAATGAGAGTTAGACTAGGTAATCATTTAAAGACCCTTCCAATTCTTTTTAAATTCAAGCTTATCTCACCTGAGAGAAGTTGGAGTGGAAACTGAGGGAGAATAGATGGAAGAGGTCCTGGTCTGTAAATAAAAGCACATATCCAAGGTTTGTAAAGTCTCTTCTACCTTGAGTTTCCCAAAGAGCTTCAGTGCTGAGGATTATATGACAAGGTTGTATGGAAAGATCATAGTAGGTTTTTTTGTTTTTGTTTTTGTTTTGAGATGAAGTGTTGCTGTTGTTGCCCAGGCTGGAGTGCAATGGTGTGATCTCGGCTCACTGCCACCTCTGCCTCCCGGATTCAAGTGATTCTCCTGCCTCAGCCTCATGAGTAGCCGTGATTACAGGCGCCCACAACCACGCCCAGCTAATTTTTGTATATTTAGTAGAGACAGGGTTTCACCATGTTGACCAGGCTGGTCTTGAACTCCTGACCTCAGGTGATCCACCCGCCTTGGCCTCCGAAAGTGCTGGGATTACAGGCATGAGCCACCGCGCCTGGCTAGGTTTTTTTATCTGTTTACAAATACAGCATCTGGGCCGGGCGCAGTGGCTCACACCTGTAATCCCAGCACTTTGGGAGGCCAAGGCAAGTGGATCACCTCAGGTCAGGAGTTCGAGACCAGCCTGGTCATCATAACGAAATCCTGTGTCTACTAAAAATACAAGAATTAGCTGGGTGTGGTGGCATGTGCATGTAGTCCCAGCTACTCGTGAGGCTGAGGCAGGAGAATCACTTGAACCTGGGAAGCGGAGGTTGCAGTTAGCTGAGCTTGCGCCATTGCACTGCAGCCTGGGTGACAGCGAGACTCCATCTGAAAGAGTAGCATCTGAAGAATATCTTCTAGGTTCTATTAAGGGCAGTGTGCTTTGGTAACTGAAGTGGAAATGGGATGGATATAGCATACTTACACACATTCCTTTTCTTTTTTTTTTTTTTTGAGAGGGAGCTTTACTCTGTTACCCAGGCTGGAGTGCAGTGGCGCCATCTTGGCTCACTGCAAGCTCCACCTCCTGGGTTCACGCCATTCTCCTGCCTCAACCTCCCCAGTAGCAGACGGATCACAAGGTCGGGAGATTGAGACTAACATGGTGAAACCCCATCTCTACTAAAAATACAAGAAATTAGCTGGGCATGGTGGCAGGCACCTGTAGTCCTAACATATTTTTTGAGGGGCTGCCATAAGTGTGAGACCAAGGTACTTCACAGTCCATGAGGAATAGAGGTAGAAGAGATAAGATGTATTCACAAGACTCTGGCAGTGTGGTTACTGCCCAGAGAGAAGTGCACCTTTTAGATAGTCATGTATTCAGTTATTAAATCAGTGTAGCAAACCTTATATTATGCAGTCCTGAGATATAGATGCTCAGCTAGTGTAACTTTCTCAGTGTTCCCCCCTTATAGTCAAATATTCTAAAATATATGATAGTCCGTAGCCCATTTATGGAATATGTGTATGTATATATACACACGTGTACTGCAAATGGTTAATTAAATTCAGAGATTTATAATGTATTTAAAATATACTAACAGATGATAAAGTAATTTAATCTTGAGGATTCAAAACATATTCAATGGATCTAATAGTGCCATAGGCTTAACTTCACAATCAGTATTTACAGTGTTCACTGATGACCAGCTAGTACTCTATGTCATTGATTCCTACCGCTTAGTGGGTTACTTTGGGAATTCGATGAAATCTATGGATCCTTTCCCTGAAAAAAATGTGTGTATGAATATAAACACAGTTTTGTTCCCAACTTCAAGAGGTATTTGGGCCCCTGGCGTCTATCCCTGTACCCTGGGCCGAAAATCAGTGTTCTACTTGTACTCATACTGTGCATTCTTCACACAATAGCCAGCACCGTCTTTTAAAAACAAATCATAACATGACACATAATCTTCAAGACGTTTTCAGTGGCTTCCTATTATTTATGTAGAGTAAAATCCAAACTCTACCACAGACTATATGTTCCTGTTCAGCGTTCTGGCCGCTGCCTACCTCTTCAACCTCATCTTCCTGGTCTTTTTCACTATACTTTGATCACTGCAACCTTTCTATCCCTTGGATATGCCAAGCTTGTTTCTGCTTTGGATTTTCTGAATTTGCTGTTTTCTTTGCCTGTAACACTGACTCCTGCTCCTCCCAGAGGTTCACATATCAAATTAAATGTCATCAGAAAGACATTCCAGGATCACTTTCTAGCCACTCATTCTCTCTCATCATCCCTTTTTCTTCATAGTAGTAATGAAGATCATGTGTGCAATGTTTGTATGTTTGTCTCCCTCCCTAAAACATGAGCTCCACAAGTACAAGGCTTTTCTGCTTTGCCTCCGTTACCCTCGGCACCTAGAACGGTGTCTGCAGTGCACCGGCACTCAGTGTTAGTTGGATGAGTGTGTGAATTGTGTAGGCCAGGGACTGAGTTTTTTCCCCTTGTGAAATATTTTAATACTGATTTATTCTTTCCATTGTGGCGTGTAGGCATGTGGCGTCATAGTGGAATTAATCAAAAGCAAGAAAATGGCTGGAAGAGCTGTCTTGTTGGCAGGACCTCCTGGAACTGGCAAGGTACTCATTTTCTCTCATTTTTTAAATCTACCCAAGAGAATGATCCTAGTGTCTAAGCCAAATTGAATTCATGTCTTAACTAGTCTTTGTTTAGCTAAATGGGTTATATGTATGTTTTTAAAACTAATGTGCAATAATACAATTGTGTATCTAAAATCCCTGCTTCTGAAATTCAAATTATCCTGGCCTACCTCCAGAGAAGAGAGAATGAAGTCCTTGAAGGGGTCTCATTGTCTCTAGAGTTTGTCCTTTATCTCTTTCAAGTCTCCTTTGCTTTGGAAATACATTTCTGTTGGCCTAGGGCTTCATAAAGATTTTCTGAGTGACATCTTATTTGAGAGGACAAAAAAATGAGTCAACAAGCATTCTTCCAAATGCTAGCTTTACCCATTGCTATTGTGGCTGTGTGAGAGATGAAAAAAAGAAAAACAAGAATTAGAGACATGATTTTTATCTTCAAGGGGCTTATAGTCTCTCCAGGGCAGAAAGAAAGGAAATCATGACAGCACAAGAGGACTCAGTATGAGTGCTCAGCTTTGAGGTATTGACTAATATTAAATGCAGCTGGAATTTGAGCAGGAGGCAGCACTGCAGGCTGGTACAGCTGGAAGGGTTGAGACTTGACATTTTCCCTTCAGAGCTGGGAGAGGATTTGGCTTTACAGGGAAGATAAGGGCCTTTCAGGCAGAGGACACCGTGTGACTTCTTGGGATTTGTGAGGGGACTGGCCAGATACTTGAAACTCACCAGAGTTCCCAATCTGAGCTTACTTATTCTTCAAAAGGGCCGCTTGATGTGAGCAAGTGGGAGCTTGGGGTTGTGTGTGAAAAGAAATAGGATTTAAATTCCAGCTCTGATATTGACTCGCTGTGAGACCTGAGGCAGGTCCCTTAACTTTTCTGAGCAAAAGCATATTCTACCTATTTCAAGGATCGGTTATAAGATAATGACTTGCATATAATTTTGGAATGATTATTGATCATGTATCTTATATTGGTGTCTTACAAGAGGAAGAAGTGTTGTATTTGTGAACAGTTTTTTCTCTTCCTATGTAAAAGCAAATTGTGAACAGTTTTTTTAAACTGTAAAGCGCCATACAGACGTGAGCTTCAGTTACTTCTCTCCAGGCAACATTAGCTTGTCCAGTGCATTTACCATTTATTTGCTTGCAATTCCTTATATCTTAGACCTTCTCTTTCCCTCCATTTTTATTCTTCCTAAAGTAAATAATTTAGAAATTCCTTCTAGAAGTTTATTGGTGGAAAGTCTCTCAGGTTTGCATTCATTATGTTGCCCTTGTTTTGAAAAAGAGTTATGTTAGCTGTATAATTCAGTTGACAGATATTTTCTTCTCTGCTATTTCACAGTACTTCTCTCTCAATGTTATTTGCTCCTTTGGCTTCTCTTGTTTTTGAGAAGTCTAATTTTGAGGGTTTTGACTCTTCTTTCTGCATGTTTTTGAGATGTTTTCGGTTTTGGTGTTTCACTATGATATGTCAGAGTGGATTAATTTTTGTTTATCCTGCTTAATGCTAATTGTGCTTCCTGAATCTGAGTATTATGTCTCTGCTCAATTCTGGAAAATTGTCAGCCTTAGGAGAATCGCTTGAACCCAGGAGGCAGAGGTTGCAGGGAGCCAAGATCGCTCCATTGCACTCTAGTCTGGGTGATAGAGCAAGACTCCGTCTTAAAAAAAAAAAAATGTCAGCGTTAATCTCTTCAGCCATTGCCTTTCCCCATTCTCGTTGTTCTCTCCTTCTGGAACTCCAGTGAGATGAGGTTAAGATTGCAGTGGTTTTCAACCTGGGGCAATTTTGCCTTCCCAGGGGCCTTTGACAATGTCTGCAGACATTTTGGGTTCTCACAGCTTGGTTGGGAGTGCTACTGGCATCTAGTGGGTGGAGGCCAGGGCTGCTACTAAACATCTTACAGTGCACGGAGCAGTTTCCATAATAAGGAATTATCTGGCCACAAACGTCGTGGACCCAAGCTGAGAAACCCTGGACTAGAGCTTCTTGTTTTGGCCTCTTTGTCTTTTAGCCTCTCATATTTGTTACCTTTTTGACTCTGCCAAATTATGGGTAATTTCTTTTAGATCTTTGTTTTGGTCTAATTGTCTCTTAAGCTATGATTAAGTGACTGATTAATCCAGTCTATTGAGTATTTTTTTCCTTTTCATTTTGAAAAGTTTGGAACCTACAAAAAAGTTGAAAGAATAGTGTGATGAGCCTCTTTATACCCTATACCTAGATAGCCAGTTATAAATATTTTGTGACATTTACTTTTTCTCTAGTTTATTTCTGAACCACTTGAAAGTAAGTTGTAAGGATGTCTTCCTACATGACCAGGATGCCATCATCAGACCCACCTTGCTAATGCTATTATATTCTCCCAATTTTTGTCAATTAAAAATTAAATTAATTAATTTTTTAAAAATGAGGAGCAGAGCTAGGCAGAGAATAGTGTCTCAGGAACCAAGGAAGGAGAACCTTTAAAGAAAGGAGTAGGTAACCATGTCAACTGCGGTAGAGAAATCACAGAGATGAAGGAGCCTGGCAGCTCATCATACGATTCCATGAGCAGTTAACAAACGTGCTTTCAAAGGCAACGAAGTTAAATTGTTTTAATGAAAAGAAAATATAGATGATAGAAATTAGAAAACATCTTTCCAAGTTGTTTCAGTTTTCGGCTTTTTGAAAAACACCAGAATATCAAAATGCAATCAAAGGTTACACACTGCATGAATTGTTATAATGTCTTTTTTTTCTTTCTTTCTTTCTTTTTTTTTTTTGAGATGAAGTCTCGCTTTCTTGCCCAGGCTGGAGTACAGTGGCGTGATCTTGGCTCACTGCAACCTCTGCCTCCCGAGTTCAAACGATTCTCCTGCCTCAGCCTCCTGGGTAGCTGGGATTACAGGTGCCTGGCTAATTTTTGTATTTTTAGTAGAGATGGGGTTTCATCATTTTGGTCAGGCTGGTCTCGAACTCCTGACCTTAGGTGATCCGCCTGCCTAGGCCTCCCAAAGTGCTGGGATTACAGGCGTGAGCCACTGTGCCTGGCCCCCAGGAGTATTTTGTTATGGCCCACCTTTTCTACTTATGTGTGGCCCTTCAAGAGTCCTCTTTTTATGTTTTTTTTTTAATTGTAAGGTTTTGTTTGTTTGTTTGTTTGTTTTTTGAGACAGTTTCACTCTATCACCCAGGCTGGAGTGCAGTCGTCTGTTGCCCAGGCTGGAGTGCCGTGGTCTGTTGCCCAGGCTGGAGTGCCGTGGTCTGTTACCCAGCCTGGAGTGTGGTGATCTCGGCTCACTGCAGTCTTTACCTCTTGGGTTGGGGTGATCCTCCCACCTCAGCTTCCTAAGTAGCTGGGACTACAGGTGCACACCACCATGCCTTGGCTAATTTTTGTTATTTTTGTAGAGATGGGGTATCACCGTGTTGCCCAGACTGGTGTTGAACTCCTGGGCTCAAGCAATTCGCCTGCCTTGGCCTCCCAAAGTGCTGGGGTTGCAGGTGTGAGCCACCGCACCCGGTCCTAGTTTTATTCAGGGGTTTCTATCTAAGTGCTATATCTTGCTGAACTTTCCCGTATTCACAGTCTCCAAACTTTCAAGGCAAGTGGTTTACTGCTCTGAATGTTATTATTTATTCAATTCTATGAACAGGTCTATGCAGCACTCTGTAGTAGGTGTAGGAATAGTAGCCATGTCATATACTTTCTCTCTGGAAGCCTTTAAATGGAGGAAACGAGACACACGTGTTTTGTAAGAGGAGAGGTTTTCAGTGGACCCAGTGTGCCATGTTGCTAGAAGCATGTGTCTTTCATTTGTTTTGGTGCTATTGTATTGCTTTCCTCTCAGGAAATATGAGAAGTGCTCGGTGTGGTATTACCTTATAAGTTTGTCCACTCCCTTCCAATGTGTATGAAGGAATTTGGTGACTTCTGCTTAATGGTTTGCTGCAGGGTCCCAAAGTTTAGCCAGCTTAACTGGGTGACAGGCAGGAATACTGCTTGTTTTAGAGATGCAAATACATGGTTCATATGCATTTCCACTCTTGAGGACCTCACACTGTTAATAATGGGTTTGCATTTTAGAAAAAGGAGACATTCAGATGAGATTGAAAAATAGAGATTTCTTCAACCTTCTTTTGGAAACAACCTCTTTTTTTTTGTGCCACTTGTCACTCACGTGGGGTGAGTACAAAAAAATAATGGCTTTGGGGACTGGGGTTTGCATCCTAGTGCTGCTGCTTGCGGTTTGACCTCGGGTGTGTTGGTAACTTTTGAGTTTTGTTTTTTAATCTATGAAGTACAGACTAGATGATCAAGGTTATAGGCTAGTTGGGGAGATTCGATGAGGTCTGCGCAGCACTCTGTAGTAGGTGTAGGAATAGTAGCCATGTCATATACTTTCCCTCTGGAAGCCTTTAAATGAAGGAAATGAGACACATGTGAAGCTTTTTTTTTTTTTTTTTTAGCACAAACACATTTCTTTATTAATCAAGGGATGATCCTAATTAATCCAACACACTTTGAAACACACTTTGAAATAGCTACATGTAAAATGTTTGTGATAAAGATACTTGAACACAGTAATGAAAAAAAAAAAAAGAAACAGTATGGAGATTTGCTCATTGAACTGAGCTTGGTCATTCTCTTAGTTAATTCCTGTCCAAAGTGATGATGGAATTTTTATTCTACTTTTTCATAGGTCCGAGTACAGGTGACATTGTTCATGACACAGTCCACCACTAATTTCCCATCTTTCAATTTTCTTGTTATTGTGCTTTCCTTCCCATCCCACTCCTGATGCTGAACCAATGCACCATCTGTAAAGTTGCAGACAGTCTGAGTTTTTCTGCCATCAGCTATAGTTTCTTCAAATTTCTCTCCCAGGGTACAAGAAAACTGTGTTGTTTTCAAAGTGCTCTCAGTTTTTATGGTGAGGTTTTTGCCATCACAAGTGGTGATATAGTCTGGCTTGGCCATTGCGCCCATTTTTGCAAAGCTATTCCCACTCCTAGCTCCTTCATGTATTCATCAAAGCCTTTGCTATCCACTAGGCGCCATCTTCCTTCCAGCTGCTGAACTGTGGCCATGGTGGGCGCGGGCGGGCTGACATGCAGAGTGGGGTCGGTGTCGGCGTGGCAGCGTGCTGTGAAGCTTTTTTTTTAAACCAAGTATTTATCATATTTTAATGGAAGTATGTTCATCTCTTCTGTATTAGGTAAAGGGAGGGAGAGTGCCATTTAATTGGATGTGGTCACTGTCTTTGAAGTTGAAAACTGAGGGTAGGGAATTGGGGCTGGCAGAGATACAAGGAAGAGAAAGAGGAGTGACTGGGGAGGGGGTGGAGTTTAGTTAGATGGTGGTCCTGTCCAGCCTGTGGCCCCACAGGGAGTCTGCTGTTAGAGTGCTGCTCCTCTCATTGTGCCCTTTCATGTTCCAGAGATTTTTTTCCTTTGCTCTTAGAAGAATACCAGTTTTTAAGGTGTCAGCCTTGGGCTCACAAGTGCGGATGCCTAATGAGGCAGGCAGCGGGGATGAGGGAAGTGGCTGGGTGCACTGTGGCATGGCTGCCATGAGCCCCTGGTGCTTGGCCTTGCTGAAGGTCACCGTGAGACTGCAGGCCAAACAGAACCAGGCTGTGAGCAACGAGTTTGCCACTTGTGATCTAGCATGGCACTTTAGTACTTTCATTTGACAGATGAGGAAATCGGGCACCTGAGATTTGCCGACTGCCCAAGGTCACACTGAAAATTAGTGGCAGAACCAGCACTAAATCTTTCTGTTCCTGGCTAGTGCATTTTATACTATGCTATATACTGATTCTCCCTCAGAGCTTACTACCTCAAAACTATCACCAACAGGGCATAGAAAAGAAAATCTGAGAGGAACCTTGACTGTTAATTTTAAGACACCGTCTCAGAGTTTCACTTTGTTCTTCAGTAACAAGCTTGTTTTCTTTCTTAGCCCATATACTCAGGGAACTGGCCTTACTTGTGCTCCTGTTTCAGAGATGAGGAAAGATGAAAATAGCATTCAAAGGCCATGGCCTTGCCCAGTTCTGTACCAACTTTAAAGCATTTGCTTGCCATACTTGACATTTGACCACATACCTGTGAAGTCTGGTTCTCTTTAGCATTTGCCAACTGTAATTATCTTACCAAAAACCAATTTTGTAGTTTACCACAGGGCGTGTTTAATTGTAACTTGTTAAGACCAACTCATAGCTTCAAAATCCTACTTGAGATATCCTTCTTCACTCTTTGTGGGCTACGTAACATAAAATGAACAATCAGTTCATTCGTTCCTTCATTATTTCTGATGGGTTGTAGATTGGTGTTTTCCTGCATTTGTAAAAAGAGAAAGCTGGTATCTCAAAGATCCAGTGGTATATTCTGAGCAATTAGGTCAGAGCCATGTATTGACATTGGGGGAACAATTTTGGATGACTATAAAGTTCGCCATTCCTATCTGTGGGTTCCATGTGTGTAGATTCTGCCAACCACAAATCAAAAATACTCAGGAAAAAAACAATAAAAGATAAAAATACAATAATAAAAATAATGCATACTTAAAAATACAATATAATTATTTACATAGCATTTATATTTTATTAGGTATTGTATGTAATCTAGAGATGATTTAAAGTAACAGGAGGATGTGCATAGGTTATATGGAAATACCCTGCCATTTTATACCAGGACTTGAACATCCATGGATTTTGGTATCCCTGTGGATACTGCAGAGTAGACTCTTCTAATTATAACATGATCTTTGGAGTCCTGCTGCCAGAGATTAAATCTGCGCTGCCATTTTCTAGATTATGGTACTTACATTGTGTTATTTAATGTCTCTCAGTTTCTCATGTGTAAAATGGGGAGAATACTAGTATCTATCTCATAGGCTGGTTGTGAGGATCATGTGAGGCATTTGGAGTTGGGCCTGTGCTAGGTAAGTCTGAGTGATTGATAGCTTGTAATTATGGGGAAGATTAGAGATGCCATTTATGATTTAAGTTGACTGTCCACAAAAGTCATCAAACATTTATTATGTGAAACATGCTAAATGGTAGGACTAGATGTTCAGCTGTTCCTAGTTCCTCATGGTTCTGTAGCATGTGCTTGTGAATTGTTTATGTTTTCAGGACTGTGAACTATGTTTCCGTTGCTTTCTTCTGTAGACAGCTCTGGCTCTGGCTATTGCTCAGGAGCTGGGTAGTAAGGTCCCCTTCTGCCCAATGGTGGGGAGTGAAGTTTACTCAACTGAGATCAAGAAGACAGAGGTGCTGATGGAGAACTTCCGCAGGGCCATTGGTAAGTAGTGTCACATTTGTGGGAGGAGTTGGTCTCACTTCCTGAAGCCTGTGCACCGAAGCCTCTTTGCGGTGAAGATGCCTTTATGTCTGGTATTCATGGCACTGCTATTTTTCTTTTGGCACTTAGTGCATTATTTTTCAAATGAAACAAAACCCCAGCTTTTCTAATTGAAGTGCCTTAGCAATTGGAGCAACTATGGACCCTAGCTGTGAGCCTGGGCTTTATGCAATAAGTAGATGTGTCTAAAAGTGTGTTTTTTTAATGAGTCGTATTTTCCTGGAAGCCTTATTTTGCCATTAGAGATGACTATCCACTTAAAAGGTTTTGGACTCAAGCCAGAATCTTTGTGTGCCATGTGGCCAGAATGCCCCTGGTCCTGGATGGCGAGCCAGAAGAGTTGTGGCCTGTCATAAAGTGAGGAGACTGTGTGGGGACTGGCAGATCTTAGAGGCTTATGGCGCCAAACTCTTAGGGCCTAGGGCTATCATAGTAAGTGCCAGTGATGAGCCAGGCCTTTCCTCCCCTGAGGGGAGATTATCAATCTACATTTCGCATTTGAAGAAACAGTCTCAGAAAGTTGTGAGAGTAACTTGCTAGTGACCCAGTTAGTAAGTGGCAGAACTGGTTTGATCCGACATCTGTCTGATTTCTAGAGCCGTTGCTCTGAAGATTTTCTGTGACAAGAAAATGGCTTCTGTCTTTAATTTTTGCCTTTTGCTAGCTGGGACTTCTGGGGTAGTCTTTTGGCCCCATTTCTGCTGGTACAGCACTGGGCAATTCCTGGTTTCCCTCAGATCTGCTTATAGAAATAGCTTATTTATTTTAACTGTTGCATAAAAGTCCAGTTATTAAGCCATTTCTGTTTTTTGAACATTTAGATTTATTTTCAGCTTTTACTTTTAAACACAAGGCTACTAGGAACATCCTTTTATGTGTCTTTGTGCACATGTGTGAGTATGTTTCTAGGCTTTGCCTGCTGAGTCGTGGGTTATGAACACTGGTCAGAGTGCCTGTACCAGTTTCCAGGTCCTTTCATTATCAAACCAAAGTAAGTATTCTTAAGAAGGAAATTTACCAGAAAACTTTGAGGAAATGATGAAACTTAAAGACTGATGAAGTTTAGTTTCGGAGTAAGATCAGGTAGGGCCGTAGGCCATGGTTAAGGCTTTGGATTTTACACTGAATAAAAGGCGAAGCAGTTAGAGAGTGCTGGTATCCCTGTGCTCTGGTTTTGCTTTTACCAGACCCCTCCAGCTAGGGTGAGAGTGGGAGTGGATAATAAGGAGGGTGAGGACAGAGGGGAGTCTGAGCAGGACAAAGTAGTGGCTCAGACCAGGGTGGTGGCAGTGGAAGTGCAAAGTGGTTGGATTCTGGGTATGTTTGCATGGTAGAGCTGACAGAATTTCCTAAAGGGTTAGATGTGGGGCTAAAAGAAAGAGAGAAGTCGAGGAAAATTCCCAGGTTTGGCCATTTTTGGAGATGGGGAAGAATGGGAGGGAGCAGGTTGGGTGTTTACTCAGTGTCTTCTGGGGATATAGTGGTCAGTGTTTGTCTTTGTAAACACAGTTCCTGGCACATAGTGGGTGCTCAGGAAAGTTCTGAGTGAGTGAGAAAAGTGGGTAGACTTTGAAGCAGTTAGAAAACAGAGGTCTTTTTTTTTTAGAGAGTCTGTCGTCAGGCTGGAGTGCAGTGGCATGATCTCAGCTCACTGCAACCTCCACCTCCGGGATTCAAGCGATTCTCGTGCCTCAGCCTCCCAAATAGCTGGAATTACAGGCACATGCCATCACACTCAGCTACTTTTTGTATTTTTAGTAGAGGTGGGGTTTCACTGTGTTGGCCAGGATGGTCTTGATTTCCTGACCTCATGATTCGCCTGCCTCGGCCTCCCAGAGTGCTGGGATTACAGGCATGAGCCACCATGCCCAGCTGAAAACAGAAGCCTTTAGCTAAAAAATATGCCTGGGCCGTAGGTATATGTTTGGTTTATGAAGTATTTTTTCTAAATTTGGAACTAGTTGTCAATATTTAGCAATAGGGAAGTGTCATAAAGTGCTCATTTCTGCCTCCTTGAAGCAGCTTTCATTCCCACAGCAGGCGGAGCTGAGCAAGTCCTTCTGACCAGGTCCCCATAAGCATTGAAGTTTGTGACTGTTTTTCTAAACCAGAGAGATTATGAACTGTGTCCAGAGGCTAAGTTTTGTGTTACTTAGAATAGATTTATTTTTATTTTATAATTTTAACACTTCCTTAGTGCATTGATTTGAATATTTTTAAAACTGCAAAGTATTTCTGCCTGGTAATATATTATTTTTACCATGAAATATTGGATTTTTTGGTGCTTATTTTAATTATTTTATTTTGTTTTAGTGCCATTCCATGGTCTCACTCTGTTGCCCAGGCTGGCCTTGAACTCCTGGGCTCAAGTGATTGTTCCACCTCAGCCTCCCAAGTAGCTGGGGCTATAGGTGTACACCATCATGCCTGGGTTTGGTGCCTATTTTACTTATGTATTTTTAAAACATTTTTTCTCTTTTTAAAATTTTTTTAGAGACAGGATCTTACTCTGTTGTCCAGGCTAAAGTGCAGTGGCGTAACCATAGCTCCCTGCAGCCTCAACTCCTTGAGCTCAAGAGATCCTACTGCCCCAGCCTCCTAAGTAGCTAGGACTGCAGGTGTACATCACCATGCCCAGCTAATTTTTTAAAATTTTTATGTAGACCGAGTGCGGTGGCTCATGCCTGTAATCCCAGCACTTTGGGAGGCTGAGGCCGGTGATCACCTGAGGTCAGGAGTTCGAGACCAGGCCGGCCAACATGGTGAAACCCTGTCTCTACTAAAAATACAAAAAATTAGCAGGACATGGTGGCATACGCCTGTAATCCTAGCTACTTGGGAGGCTAAGGCAGGAGAATTGCTTGAACCCAGGAGGCGGAGGATTGTGCCATTGCACTCCAGCCTGGGCAGCAGAGAGGCTCTGTCTCAAAAAAAAAAAAAAAAATTTTATGTAGAGAGGCCAGGCATGGTGGCTCATGGTGGTTCCTGTAATCTCAGCACTTTGGGAGGCAAAGGCAGGCGGATTGCTTGAGCCCAGGCGTTAGAGACCAGCCTGGGGAATATGGTGAAACCCCGTCTCTACAAAAAATACAAAAATTCAGCTACTGGGAAGGCTGAGGTGGGAGGATCACCTGAGCCTGGAAAGTCAAGGCTGCAGTGAGCTGAAATTACACCCCTGCACTTCAGCAGGCAACAGAGACCCTGTGTCAAAAAAAAAAAAACCGAAGACTGAGACACAAAAACCTCTTGAGCCCGGGAAACGGTGGTTGTAGTGAGGTGATATTGCGCAACTGCACTCCAGCTTGGACTGCAGAGTAAGATTCCTCTCAAAAAAAAAAAAAAATTGTTTTTGTAGCGATGGAGTCTCACTGTGTTGCCCAGGTGGTCTCGAACTCCTGGCCTCAAGTAATCCTTTCGCCTTGGCCCCGCAGAGTGCTGAGATTACAGGAATGAGTCACTACACCCATCCCAGTGCCTGTTTTAAATGGAGATATTATAGACTTATGGAGAAGTATGTAAAACATTAATTATGAAGTAAAGGCTTATACAGTCACCACTGAAAGAACAGAGCACGGCCAGCACCTCAGACGTGTGTCCCTCCCTGGTCACAACCCCTTCCTCTCCCAGGTGGGACTCACAATGTGCCATAATTGTGTGGGAATGGTTTATGTGATCACCATAACCTTGTACACACATGTGTGTATCTCTAAACCATGGGGCTTAATTTTGCCCTTTTAAAACTTTATCTAAATCATAGTTTATGTGTTCCTTGTGTCTTGCTTCTTTAGCTCAGCATCTGTATCTGTAAGGTTCAACCCATGTAATTACATGCAGTGTACTTTGTGGATTTTTACATTGTATTTGGAATAGCAGTGGAAATGATTTGCAGGACTCCTTTAAGGTTTAAAATCTTCTGAGTATTTTTTTTTTTAAATATGTGCCCATGGTTTTATTTAACTCATAATAAAGACGAGATGAACAGTGAGATGTTACAACTAGTTCAAATATCTGAGTACTTTTTTTTTTTAATTGAGACAAGGTGTCACTGTATCACCCAGGCTGGAGTGCATGGCACGATCTTGGCTCACTACAATCTGTGTTTCCTGGGCTGACATGATCCACCTACCTTGGCCTCCCAAAGTGCTGGGATTACAGGCGTGAACCACCACGCCTGGCCTCTGAGTATTTTTTTAAAATGTTCTTTCTATTTACTTAAAAAATGTTTTTCTGATATTGATAAAATCTGTGAAAACTGGCTTCACATGGGTGTATGTATGTGTTTCCATTGCTTAAAGGTAACAAATGCTTTAAAATTCAGAAAAATAGAGATAAGTTCCCTGGCACCTGTTTTGTAATTTGCCATTTTTGAGGGGAGGGGACAGTATCATTCTTTTGATGGCAGCAAGGTGAAAAGAAATTTCTTGATCCTACCGGAGAATAAAAAGGCAGGCCATTGACTGTCTTTAAAAAGGAACCCTGCCCATCTTCCTCTGCCTTTGAATTCTCTGAAGTTGGGAGAGGGGGTGGGGAGGAAGCAATAAGCCGACCAGAAATAAAAAGCAGGGAGTCTGTGCTATTTCCTTGATGTGATGAAGGTCCCTGTCAGGGATTTAGAAACCTGAGCCAGCAGATGAAACCTGTGTCATTTGTGTTGTCGTTGCCAGAGACAGCGCCAGCTCAGCCCCTTTCCTGGCTAACAGCAGGTTTCATTGTCCGTCACCCACGTCCCCCGCCTGCTTGTCAGCACAGAGCAACTTCTAAACAAATGTGGGGGCTAGTGAGAGACGGGAATGTCTTTCTTCCCCTCCTTGAGGAATTTTGTGCCACATTCATCTAATAGTAAATATAAGTAAGCATTCCATTTGAAGGAATTTATCACTGTGGGATGTAAAAGTTTGATTTAAAAAAATGAAAGTTCACTTTTAAAGTACAGGATTTTCCAAGTTTACCACAATGTTCTGATATATTCATGTTATTTGGAGAATTTTTGTCTAAGATTGATGTTCAGGAATTAAGAATTTGGTAAAGCACAAATGAAATGAGTCCTCTCTTTTGGGGCTATTCCAAAACTTCCATTTATAGGCTGTTAGATGGAATGAAGGTAGAGTAAAACTTTTCCTTAACTTTAATATCTGAGAGTCTTTGTCCTGACTGGGTTTCTGGGGTAAAGAAGGCAAACGGCCCAATGATAAGATAATGACCACGTTTAAAAGTGAGAAGTTACTGAGTATACCTGACACCATAGGTAGTGTTTCTTAGTGCCGTTGGAATATTTCCATATCAGAACAGAGGTAGCTTAATGGTGAGAACACCAAGTCCTTATCATGCCACCTTGCCATCAGAACTAGTTTATGTCTCCACATTTGTGAGTTGAATAGTTTTTCATTTATTCTTTAGATAACTGGATCTCAACTGTGTCTGTACTTTGCAATCAAAGGCAGAATTTTAAACTAATAGTGATGGCAGGGGCCCATCCCCTGGGATTTGGAAGCAAGTGGTCTGGCTACAACCAGGGCATGATTCATTATAGGGGCCCCTCAGGTGGACCTAAAGGTTGAGAACCATGACCATAGGCTCCAGCAGAGGTTTAGAGTAGTATTTCCTAAACTTAAGCCATCAGTGGTCTTACTTCACTGGGTCTCACTGGTATTATTTACTTAAAATTTTTTTTAAAGTAGACTTGGTAATTTTGTGCATATGTATAGAAAAATGTGCAGAACATAAATGCATAACTTGGTGGATTATTGTAAAGTAAAAACCCATGAAACCAGCAGCTAATAAAAAAAGGGAATGCTGCCAGAACTCCAAACTACCCTTCATGTCCACTGCCGGTTGCCATCCTTCCTTACCCAAGTTAATGGTAGTCTTGATTTCTAACAGTATAGTTCAGTTATGCCTGACTTATAGTGCTGAGGTTGAGGGTGTTACGGTGATACAGGCTATAACATTACATGACTGACTCCTTAGAGTTCTCAGGCCATTACCATATAGAACATGTAAATGTATCCGCAGGTTCATTTCTTGGGTATTATTAATAGGTGGTCTGCCTAATGACAACCCCTTCACTCTTAGTGACTTCATTCATTCATCCATTTACTCTGCCTGCCAATGTGCTAGGCCCTCAGCTCGGGTGTGGGCAGTCTGCAGAGGGATAGGCAAAGTCTGCAAGTTACGGCATTGCTGTGTGCTGGTGCTGTGCCAGTGGAAACACAGGTCATCATGGGGACAATTTGGAGGATGAGGAAGAAGGATGTGTGAAGGGGGAGGGGATAAGTTTTAAACTGAGTCTGCAAGGAAGAGTTGCCTAAGCTCAAAAGAGTGGTTCAGGAAGCAGAGCCATTATATGCAAAAGCATGTAATGAACATAGAGATCATGTTCTAAAAATTAATTTAACAACAATTCTTGGATAATGAACAAACGTTTATTAAAGAGCTAATGTGGATTATGTTTAGAATTTGGAGAGAAATTTACCTTTATTTGCAATATTCTAATGTGTTATGGACTTAGAAAATTGTAGAGCAACTGGGCATGGTAGCTCACACCTGTAATCCCAGCACTTTGGGAGGCTGAGATGGGTGGATCACCTGAGGTCAGGAATTCAAGACCAGTCTGGCCAACATGATGAGACCCTGTCTCTACTAAAAGTATAGAAAAAAACCCAAAAATTAGCCAGATGTGGTGGTGCACACCTGTAATCCCCGCTACTTGGGAGGCTGAGGCAGGAGAATTACTTGAACCCAGGAGGCGGAGCTTGCAGTGAGCCAAGATCGCACCATTGCACTCCGGCCTGGGTGACAGACCGAGATTTTATTTCAAAAAAAAAAAAAGAAAAAGAAAATTGTAGAGCAACACATTGCAAATAATGCATGACAGCTGGGTATTTCTTCTTGGAGTACACAGTGAGAGCCAGAGGCCCGTAACACCTGGCAGGGTCGAGCGTTACCCGCTGTTGACATAGATACCTAATTATTTTCTTATGCCCTGCTTAAGCTTGATACAGTGTCAGAGGGTGTGTAGTGAGTTATTCCATTGGTTTTAAGATTTCCTTTGAGAATCAAAAATTCAGGAAACAAGGCTCCAGGAGTTTTGATAGCCACTGTTCTGGTGGAATAGAATGGTGTGGGTTCAGAGACTGGATTAAAGGCTAAAGGTAAATTTCACCCCCTTGGAAATGGAGCAGACAATTTTGAGAATTATAACTTGTCTATCTAGTTCTGGATTTGAACCCAGAAAGTTCTCTTAAAAAGTTGCATTTCTAGGCGCAGTGGCTCACGCCTGTAATCCCAGCACTTTGGGAGGCCGAGGCAGGCGGATCACAAGGTCAGGAGATCGAGACCATCCTGGCTAACATGGGGAAACCCCGTCTCCACCAAAAATACAAAAAATTAGCCGGGCATTGTGGCAGGCGCCTGTAGTCCCAGCTACTTGGGAGGGTGAGGCAGGAGAATGGAGTGAACCCGGGAGGCGGAGGTTGCAGTGAGTTGAGATTGCGCCATTGCACTCCAGCCTGGGCGACAGAGCAAGACTCCGTCTCAAAAAAAAAAAAAAAAAGTTACATTTCTAATAGTACCTCTGATTTACATTGATATGTTTGTATTGCCTTTTTACCCATCTTGACACCCTGGTATGTACCTTATTGAAGTTGATTTGTCAGTTCTGGTGACATGGAAGTTTTGGGCTCTCAGTATGAGAGAAAAGATTCTGCTTCTCACCATGACCCCTCTGCCACCTCTTCCAGGGCTGCGAATAAAGGAGACCAAGGAAGTTTATGAAGGTGAAGTCACAGAGCTAACTCCGTGTGAGACAGAGAATCCCATGGGAGGATATGGCAAAACCATTAGCCATGTGATCATAGGACTCAAAACAGCCAAAGGAACCAAACAGTTGAAAGTGAGTACATGTTTGTGGCCTCTTTTCTCTTGACTCTACCAGCACTGTGGCTTTGGGCAGGTGCTGTAACCTCTCTGCATCCGGTGTCCTGACCTGTGCACTGCAAGTGTTGATTTCTCACAGAACTGGTTGAAGATATTGTGTGTATAAAGCAGTACCTAGCACAGGGCTTGCACATGGGAGAACTCAAGGAAGATAGTTCTTTTCTTACTTACTTACTCCTAGGAAACTCTTCATGTTAAAACGTGAGCTGTGTGGTTAAGTCAAGAAACTGCCTTTGCCATTCCACGTCCCATATTATGACCATGCGTCAAATACCCTGGGCTGGGTCTGAACCTGGGCTTTAATTTTTCCAGTTATCAATGCCCATGCTTATAGAAAGAAACAGCACTGAGTAATCAAATAAGAGTTGTATAAAGATGATGGGTGGACTTCCTAGGGGCCACATGCAGAATCCTGACTGTAGTTGCTTGTGTCAGGAACCTGTGGTTGCTTCAGTGGCTGGTTCTGCTCAGTTACAGGGCTTTGTGGAGAGGCCAGAATGGTGACACTGGATAGCCCTCGAAGACACTCCTCAGCCACCTGTCCTATAAGTCTTTAGGATGGAGGCAGTAGACTTTCTAGGGGAAGAGCATGAGTTTTGGAGCATGAGTCTAAGTCCTAAAGGAATCCCTGACTCTGTTACTTAAAACTGTGTAGCATTAATCTCTAAACAGTAGTTTCTTTATCTGTTGAATGGGAATAATAATTGCCTGTCTTTCAGAGTTATGGCTTTGGGTGTGGCACCTAGTTACCTAATGAATGATAGCTGTTAATGTTATCGTGAGAGCCTTCACTTGGAGAAATGGAACAGTCTGGATTTTAGGCTTTGCCTTATTATTATTAATAAATATTATCATTGTAACTCGCATTTATTGTATGTGCCAGGCCTTGGACTAAGTGCTTCAACAAACGTTTCATCTATTGTCATTCATAACTTTATATGTATATATATTTGTGTGTGTGTGTGTGTGTATAATTTCCCTCATGTTACAGATGAAGGTTCATAAAGAGGTTACATGGTTATCCTGGGATCATCCAGCCAGTCAGGTGGCAGAGCTGACCCTCTGAGCCCTAACTGTTGTGCCGTCTGCCCACCAGCTTGCTGTGTGACCTTTGGAAGTCGGTTGAGCTCTCTGGGACTCAGTTTTCTCATCTATAAACTGCAGGAAATTGACCATATAATTTCTCCATCTTTATTCTGTTCTACGATTTTATGGTTCTTTGATTCTCTAAGGTTGTTTCTTGGTCACTGCTTTATGGAGATCATAAAAGTGTCACTTCTTCAAAGGACCATTTTTCTTTTTCCTAACAGGGTTTCAATCTCAGGAGCTTGCCTCTGCAAATATCTTTTTTATACCTACCCCTTGTCACTTCCATTCTAAATTAATTAGATTTCTCAGTAGCATCTGCCACCTTTCCAGTAATTACATCTTCAGTCAATTCATTTGGGAAATTAACCGGTATAAAAATGCTTGAGGCAAAAAAGAAGTATATTCTCCAATGTAGGACAGATAAAATGAGGCATACAGTTTAAATTTCAGCTATTTGTAACGCTGAAACTTTGTACAGTTTCTTTACAAAAATAATGTAGAGGAGAAGATGAAATTTTTCTTCCAAAATGAATACTTTTAGGTACTTTTAGAATATGTACAAGATACTTGGATAGAAGGTGCTTAAATACTTGGTGGATATTCAGGTCTGAAGGAGTCTTCTGAGTCCTCGCAATGAGAATGCCGTTAGTACTCCTAACCCCTTCGTGCCAGGCCTTACCTGAGGGCCTCACCCACTTTTGTCCTTAGGCGCGCAGGCTCACAGCAGTTCTGCCAGGGGCTGCTGTCCCCACCCAGCCAAGGAGAGGCAGAGCCCTGGGTTTGCTGCTGTGGTGGTAGTTTTTTAAAAGCTTTATTGAGATAGCATTTTAAATAAAACTCATCCATTTTAAGTATACAATTCCAGGAATTTTAATGTATTTTCACAGTTGTACAATCACCACAATCTTAATTTCAGAACATTTTCATCGCCCCAAGAAGAATCCCTCTGCTCATTTACAGTCATTCCCCATTCCAATTATAGACCTCGGCAACTACTAATCTACTTTTGGTTGCCTTCTTTTGGACATTTCATATAAATGGAAGGTACACTGTACATCTTTTTTTGTATCTGGCTTCTTTCACCAAGCCCTGGGTTGTTACTTTTTAATTTTGTTTGGGGCAAAGCCCAAGTTTTTTTCCACCATAGCTACATTATATCACATAGCTCTCCATGAAGACCTCGAGAAACTTATGTTCAACTACAGAATCCTTACAAAGGCAGCTGTCATAGAATGTTAATCACTGAGGGTCACCAGAATCTGGAGAAAAGCAGCAGTTCCCCAAATCTGCTTATTTCCTTTCCTGGAGATACAAGCAGGCAGACCCAATGGCACAAACACTGGGATGTGAATCAAAAGGCTTGGGAAAGATTCTCATTTATGCTTTTCTTTGAATTACTATATACATCTGTGATTGCACTGGGGTGCAATAGATGAGGAAACTTAGAACTGAGAACCTTATCTAAAATCATAGGCCCTGCAAGATGCCAGCCTTGAGATTGGTAAGCAGGTGCTGGCAGGTACTTCAGTTGCAGAAAGTTTCACCCCACCTGAGGTGAGGCAAATGAAGGAGTGAAGCAGGGATGATGATCTCAAGAGGGGTAGTAGGGCCTGTGGTCCTGTGGACAGTAGGGGCTGGGCCCACCCATCTCAGGGCAGCCAGGACCATCCTTATAAAAACGCTGCTGCCAGTTTACAGCCTTTGGAATCAAGGGAAAGAGAAGACTAGGTGTCCCATGTGTCCCTCTCATGCTTGTTACACAGGGATGCAGGTATGCTGGCCCCTCTATTCTCTCCCTGATGTGCTTAGTCCCCGAGCCAGTCTCTTGTGTGGTACTCATGCATTCACATTCCTGCAGGGCCTAGTATACATGCACATGCAGAACAGGCTTTCTCCATGCACTTGCTAGCTACCTCAGATCCCTTACGAAAAGGTACCTTACATGGTGTCTGAAGGAAATGGAATATGTATTACACTTCTGATTTACATTTTTTTTTTTTTTTTAGCTGGACCCCAGCATTTTTGAAAGTTTGCAGAAAGAGCGAGTAGAGGCTGGAGATGTGATTTACATAGAAGCCAACAGTGGGGCTGTGAAGGTAATGCCTTCCTTGGGACACAGCATTGTCCCTGATTTGTTTGCCATGAGAATACCTACGTGACAAAGGAGTTGTTTTCTTCAGAGGGTGTGGGGTGTGTGGGGAGGGGCTGATGTCTGTTATGAGGCTGATGGAAGGTCAACTAGTGGCCCTTTATGTATAATAAAGTTTGCTTTCCTTTTATCTTCATTCTTTAACCTTCTCACGATTAAAACAGGCAGTCTGATCGAAAAAATACTAAAACCTGTTCAGAGGGGGAGGACAGGGTGAGAAACCAAAACAACTTTAGTCATTTTCAAATTGAAATGTGCAGTGTATTTAATCTTCCTTTTATCTCTTTGGTATTTTCTTCCCAAGATATATGCATGTGGGAAGGAATGCTGCATTCGTTGGCATTCTTTTCTATCTGATTTTCAGGGTCCTGTACAGTGTTCCTCACTGTTTAATGGATGGGCATAATACTTCATATCAACAATAAATCACCCATCTACAAAAGAGTCTGAGCAGCTCCTCCGCCTCCAGTTAATCTACTGGATTTGCCCTTTATCAGGAATTGCATACAGTTAAAAGAAAGAAGGGAAAAAGGATTTTGGGAGAAAATATCAGGTGTTTTTCAACCCAGTTTTTGGAGCCCAGCGATGAGCAGATAACTCCCTTCTCTTGGCAGCAGGGGAGTGGGGCATATTTGGAGTTTGTCAAGTAGGCTGTCAGGCCCGCAGTGGGAACTGAGACCTTTATCTCATTTAGCCCTGTGCCATTTGGGGACTTGGCAGTGAAAACTCACCAGGCACTCATTTTTCTCTCTTTTTGCAGAGGCAGGGCAGGTGTGATACCTATGCCACAGAATTCGACCTTGAAGCTGAAGAGTATGTCCCCTTGCCAAAAGGGGATGTGCACAAAAAGAAAGAAATCATCCAAGATGTGACCTTGCATGACTTGGATGTGGCTAATGCGCGGCCCCAGGTACTGCCTCGATGCCTGGGTGACCTGGCACACTAGCCCTTTTGTATGTGCATGGAGGTCTGAGAATGAATTGTCAGAGTCTTGCTGCCTTTCTTGAGGCAGACGGTCCTTTTCTATCTGTAATGTTGAGCAATTAACATCGACATGAGCTACGAGGGACTCCTTTGTTCCCATTCAAATGCTCTAGTCACAGATGATTTCATGTGTATTGTTTCTTATCCCAGCCAAGCCTCTGGCCATGAGCTAGCCAGCTTCATCCATGGCTTCACTCCAGCAGTGGGCTCACGCCTGGGATTCTCTGGGTGTTAATGGCAGGAGGGCAGGAGTGTTCTATGAGCCCATTACAGGATTTCAGAAAGCCCGACAAAGCTCTTTCTTTCCCCCTGCTTAGCAAAAGCCACAGTGTTTTAGCTTTGAGCTGGTACTGTTGTCTGCTTCTCATGCAGATGGATACTTATGCCTTGACTAGTAAAATGTAGGAAAGGATGTTATCACTTTACGGCATTTGTAGGAAATATGTGATTAAAAGAAACAAGACACCATTGTTTCTTGTGATGGTCTTCTAGTTTGGTTTCATCCTTATCCTAAAAAAGACCTCTTCACTATTAGGGAATAGTTTGTTTTCTGACTTGAAATTTGATCCATGGGTGTTTTGTTCCTTGGAGCTTTGGTCAAGAGATTACTGAAGACTTATCTTGGACCAACAGGTTCCCTTGGTTGGTGAATTGGCCATCCGCAAACTGAACTCCTGGGAGCCCTTGACCTGAGAAGAGTGTTGGGCTGGGAGTCAGAAGTCAGGAACTGTGTTGTTCCATCACTGACCAGCTTGGTTAATTTGTCACTTTGGGTCTCTGGGTTTTCTGTGGTTTAGGGTTTTGATTTTGAGTTTCCTCCTACTTGGCAAGGCAGTTTTGAGGACCAGACAGGAAACATTTGCTGCCTTTAGCTATTCAGCATTTAGTGAGCCCCTCTGTGTCTCAGGGCCTGGTAACCAACAGGTGGTCACTAAATGCTGAACAAATGACCAAACACCAGCCTCTTCCTCTTGCTGACTGCACTGTTAGGAGCCCATAGGAGGATGCAGGTTGAGTGGTGAACCTGTTATGGAGTCAGCCATATGCCCCTAGAGGGCATTTGACTTGAACTTTAATGACTGGGAACTTCCTAGGAAGGAGAATGGCATTCCTGGCAGATGGACTAGACTCAAAAGCATTGAGTCATAACAGAGCTTGCGGGTGTCCAGGGCAGGGCTGGTAGTCTCGTGGCTAATCAAGGAACAAGGGATTGGAAAAAGATAGGACTGGAGAAGGAGGCTGGCAGGCTCCATGGAGCTTACACTTACCATAAAAGGATTTTGTTTGATTCTTACAGGTCAGGGGAACCTCTGAAAATTCCTCTGTGTTTAGAAGCTCCTCAGGCTTTGAAGAGGGGTCTCATTACCTCAGGATCCCATGTTGAGTTGATGAGTGGGGTGCAGGGGGATCAGGCTTCTCCGTAGTCACCTTACAAAGCAGCACTGACTCTAAGTCTTCTCTTATGCAGGGGGGACAAGATATCCTGTCCATGATGGGCCAGCTAATGAAGCCAAAGAAGACAGAAATCACAGGTAGGAGAACCAGCGTGGCCTGCGAGCAAGGGGCAGGGTGGAGAGCCCTACATTCTGAGATGCTCTTGCGGCTCTGTGAGCACATCTGCCCTGAGGAAATGCCTCAGAACAGTTCCTTCTTCCTCATAGTTCAGAGCTTGACTCTAGCCTTAGTCTCTGGCACTATTTAGGGAGCCATACAGCACACTGTGTGGTCTCTGCCCCACTGCAGTCACAGTTTCTGGCCCCTATGAGGCCCCAGAAATGTGGATTTATTTCGCCCAGCTCTGCTGGAGCACAGACTCTAGAGCCTTGGTGCTGTCAGCCCCCTCCCTAGTAGAGCACAGGGCAGCTTCACAGACCAGCTCCACGCACTGCCCTGCCCAGTTCGTGAGCACTTCCTAGAGCTCCACAGGGGACACTGCTGCTGCTCTCCTGTGAACCTTTATTTTACCCTGCTGCTCTTCCCAGCTTTCCTGTTGCTGTTTTTTTCTAATTCCACCTACAATTTCGTCACTTTAAGATGTTAAACATTAAAGCAAATATTATCTTCAAAATTTTAGCCAGAGCAGCAATCTGAGACCTTTCTGTTCGAGTTTTCAGGAGCAGTTTCTTTTCACGTGGTTTTCAGTGTGCATCCTCTTTGGACAATCCTGGCCTCGTGCCTTTGGTGAAAGATGCTGCCTCAGATCTTCCAGTTTTCTGTTTTTGAGCTGCTCCCTCCTGATGATAACACAGGAGCTGGTTTGGAAAATAAGCACTGAGACCTTAGCTGGGTTATGTAACTTTTGAGAGACTCATCCCTCTAGGAGCTCTGAGATGTGGCCTTTCTTCAGAGCCTTTCATTCCTCGAAGGTTTCTGCTCAGGATTCTAAAAACACCCACTTCCTTAGTCCAGGCACTTGATTGAAAGTTAATTAACCTAAACATTGTTGTATGAGACCAAAAGAAAGGGTCATTTACTGAGTATAGAATAGGAAAATTTGCATGTGAAAACTCATTTCACTCAGGGTTCCTAAACTCCAGTGTCTCCCAGATCAGACAGAGCTACATTGGGTGTGTGGGAGGTGATAAGGCATGGTAGGGAGTGTGATAGCAGTGAGCATGTGCTGTGAAGGGATTCCCATGCAGAACACCCTTGCAACCTTTTTACATTTAACCAAACACATCTTTTGGGGGAGGCTGCCAATTTTGTGACCTTTAGGTGTGGTTATCACTGTGTTCAGATGATGACACTGAAGCCTGGAGTGAGGACACACCCTGTCAGGAATTATATAGCTAGTAGGAAAACTAGGCTCCCAGCATGGGTTTGGATTGAATTCAGGTGGAGGAGAAAAGGCGATAGTCTCTCCTAGCCCTGTGCTGACCTTGCCTGCCCATCCTTGCATCTCCTAGACAAACTTCGAGGGGAGATTAATAAGGTGGTGAACAAGTACATCGACCAGGGCATTGCTGAGCTGGTCCCGGGTGTGCTCTTTGTTGATGAGGTCCACATGCTGGACATTGAGTGCTTCACCTACCTGCACCGTGCTCTGGAGTCTTCTATCGCCCCCATCGTCATCTTTGCGTCCAACCGAGGCAACTGTGTCATCAGGTAGGATGGCTGCCTGCCAGCCACAAGGCTTTTTTGCCTTCCATCTGGGCTCATTTGTTCCTTAGGATCTCGCTAAACCCCACGAGGTGGGATGGGGTGACGGGAGGTCATGTTGTTTTTGAAGGAAAACGTGCCAAGTGGCTTGCCTCTGGTCTCATTTCCCTGTCACCAAAGGCAGCAGCTGCCCTGTCACTCATGATGAGGGTCTCCCATGTGATCTCTGGGGTGTGATGCTACAATCTGGTCATTCAATTGGAGTGCACAAAGGTGAGATCAGACAGGGCTAGCCTTTGATGACATTATACACATGAACGTCTTCAGTCTTCACCTGCACTCTGAGAGGTAGGCATTATTGACATCATTTTTCAAATAAGGAAACTGGAATCATAACTTGTCCCTCATCAAAAAGACAGGATAAGAACCCAGCTCCTTCTGGTAACAAAACCAGCATTTTCTTTCTATCCCAGACCTCTGAACCACATTGGTTCTTTCCATCCCTCCACTCCACTCCCTCCCATCCCTTTGGCTGCCTTTGGGCAGGGCAGATGTTAACCCCTGGAAGACAAGTGTTCCTATGGTGCTCATCCTGCCAAGATTGGCCCAAAGCTGGGTCAGGGACCTTCCTGGGGTTGCTTTTTCTCCTAATCACTCTCCAGGCTCGTGGTCCTAGAGAACATCCCATCTTCCCATCTCTCAAGCCCAGTGTCAGTATTCCCAGTACCTGGTAGTTTTATTACTCTTTTGGTTTTCTGTGATCCTGTTCAAAACATTAGTGCCTGGTCCCTGCAGTGCTTGGGGCACAAAGGTGGGTAATGAGGGGCCTCTTTTTAAGCCTGCAATAGAGTAGTGTGGGGACAAAGTCCCTGAGGCTGCATGCTCAGGGCAGTGGAGGCAGTGGGAGTTGGAAAGACACCCTGTGGCCATGAGTATCTCAGGACACAGCTGGAGCCAAACTGAGTTTGAAATCAAAACTGCTGATTTGCCTAACTCAGCTCTGAATGATGGTGGGCCCTATCTAAGATTTTAGTTTGCTTTTAATAGAGAAGCTTTATTATTAAGACTGTTCAAGCTGGGCACAGTGGTACGTTCCTGTAGTGTACTCTTAGGGAGGCTGAGGTGGGAAGATTGCTTGAGGCTGGAAGTTTAAGGCTGTAGTGTGCAATGATCGCACCTGTGAATAGCTGTTGCACTCTCACCTGGGCAACAGCGAGACCCCATCTCTAAAAATAATTAAAAAAAAATAAAACATGCAAACTCTGGTGTTGCTGGCTCTGGATAGGCCCCACAGAGGGGGTTCTGTAGTGCTGTGAGCACTGCACTATAGCAACAGGCCTTCCCACTCATGTGGTTTCTTTCACTTGCAATTAGGAATCGAATGCATGATTCAAGTCCATGTGACAGCATCTTGCAGCTACTCTGAATCCCTGTCCATGATGCTCTCTGGACAAGACCACTGTCATAAGTGCTTCCTAAGTCTTGGAGAGAAAGTGTGTGCCAGATCCAGCATGGCTACCTGGGCAGCTTCTGGAGACACATGCATGTGGCCCTTCTGCCTGGTATGCCTGGCATGCCTGTGGCTGGCTGGACTTTCTTAGCCTTGGCAGGCCAGGCTGAAGCCTGACAGTGCAGCTGGTGAAAGGGCTCAGCCTTGGACAGATGGTGCCCCCTGCTGGGGAGCTCTGCTAGTAGGCTTCCCTCCCTCCACAGTAGGGAGCCCAGCCCAGCAGATGCCTGCAGAGCCTGGCATCTCTCGCCCCCAGAAATAAGGTCTCTCAGTCCCATCCCACTCAGGACTAAGGTGCACACAAAGGTGGCCTTGATCTCAGAATCTGCTCAGTGGAGACAAAGCTCTGGTCAGCCTGAAACCTGGGAGATTTGGCCCCAGGCCCATCTGGGCTGATTTGATCAAGGGCTGCTAGAGGTTGTGGAGACTCCTTGCCAGACTACAGTTACCCAAGTGGAAGGAAGGCACTCAGAGCATGGATCTTTAGACAGGTCGATTCAGGCAACCCAGATTTGGTTGTTTGCTCTGAAAGAGAATTTTGGCACTGTGTTCTAGTAGGAAATTTGTTGTAGTGGTGATAATAATGTCAACATGGTGATGAAAAAAGTAATAGCCAACAATAATAGCCATCTGACGTGCTTCCCACAGACTCCAACCCAGAGGGGAACTACAGGGCTTCCTTACCCCCTAGACTCACATCTGATCTCTAGAGCTCTCAAGGAAAGGAAGGGGGAAGGGAGGTGACTAACTGAGGGCTTCCTCTGTGTCAGAAACTATCCAGAGCGCTCTACATGGGCCATCTCATGTCCTCCCAGGACACCCTGACAACCCTGTGAGCAGCTGAAGTTATCTCCAGACTCAAATGGGAGGTTACCTGCCCAGGCCATAGGCTAGAAAGTGTTGCCACTGGAACCTGAGCCCAGAGGAACGTCTGGATCCAAACTCCATGCTCTCACTGCTCTCCCACACTGCTTCCCAGTGGCCCCTGGGCTGTGAGCGGGGATGGAGCTTTGATGGGGTGCTGCCTGGAGATGGCAGTGGGGAACTATTGAATGCTGACAACAGATTGCTGTGAAAATGCAGCCTCTAGGAGTGTTCTTTTCCAGGTAGTGTACGCTCCCTCTCAGCTTCTTGCCGCTCACCCCTCCCTGTGTAAATGACCCTTGTGGATTGAGCCTCAGAAGTGAGCCCACTCTCTTATGGCTGTTGTGTTTTATGGAGCATGAATTCCAGCACTAGCCTGGTTCCCACATGGAAAAATTACAGGCATTGGAGTCATGTGGAAGCTCATGACCCCGGCGAGTTCCTTGACCTCTCTGAATCTTACCATCCTCATCAGGAAATGGGAATATCAGCACCTTTTTTGCAGAATTATGTGAAGAGTAGAAAAAGTGAGTGCAAAGTTGTCACCCAGGCCAGTCCTAGAGTATTGCCCTCTTGGAAACTGATTTCATGCCCCTGCCTGGTTTGCCCTGTGGACATGGCTTGGCCTCAGGGATCTCTGAGAACCCTGAAAGGCATGAAGCCTCTTTATAGCCCCTCCTGACCTTGACAAGCAGCTCCCAAATCCTTTAGGTCACCTCTCCCTGTGGACAGCTGATGTGGGAGCCATTCTAGAAGAAGCACCTGTCCCTGGGCCTCTTGACGCTCCAGACTCCTGGGAAAGGTCCATCCATGGATGACAGGGAGGCAAAGCTCTGTTGCCCGCTTGCCTGGCTCCTCCCTAGCTTGACACCGTAAGAAGTACCTTTCCTTCCAAGCTCAGGATCCTGAACCATTAGATGAGAGCCCAACACTGATCCCAGCTTGAAAACTGGGAGATTTTCTTTTCATATTGAGGTATAGCCCCTGGGATTAGGAGTTCTTATAGGAGTTTCTCACTGAAAGTCACTTTGTTGCACCAAAGCATCAAGACTTAAGAAACAGTGTGGTCTCTGTTCAGTGTAACCCTGTGGTAGATAGTGTTTCAAAAACAAACAAACAAACAAACAAAAAAACCAAAAAACAAAAACAACTTTATGGAGACATAATTCATATAAAATATAATTTTTTGTATGGTTTCTAGTGTATTCACAGAGTTGTGCAGCCATCACTACAATCAATTTTAGAACATTTTCATCAACCCAGAAAGAAACTGTACCCATCAACAGTCACCGTCCCTTCTGCACCCTTACCCCCCATCCACTGGCAGCCGTTAATCAATTTTGTCTCTATAGATTTGCTTTTTCTGGAAATTTTGTATAAATAGCACCATATAATCTTGTCTTTTGTGACTGGCTTCTTTCACTTAGCGTGATGTTTTCAAGGTTCATCCATGTTGTAGTATGCGTAGTACTTATTTCTTTTTCCAGCTGAATAGTATTCTATTATATGGAATATTTAATAGTGTATCTTATTTAACCATTCATTAGTTGATGGACATTGGGTTGTTGGGTTATTATGATAATGCTGCTCTGAACATTTGTGTACTTTTTCTTTCTTTCCTTCTTTTCTTTCTTTCTTTCTTTTCTTTCCTTCTTTCCTTCTTTCTTTCCTTCTTTTCCTTCTTTTCCTTCTTTCCTTCTTTCCTTCTTTCGTTCTTTCTTTACTTTCTTTCTTGTAGAGATGGGGTCTTTGTTGACCAGGCTGGTCTTGAACTCCTGGACTCCAAGGATCCTCCTGCCTCAGCCTCCCAAACTGCTAGGATTACTATGAGCTACCACACCCAGCCTATGTACAACATTTTTAAGTGGACATGGTTTTTATTTCTTTCAGTTACGTACCTAGGAGTGGAATTGCTGGGTCCAGTGGTAACTGTTTAACCTTTCAAGGAACTGCCAGCTGTTTTCCAAAGCCATCTGCATCATTTGACATTCCCACAAGCAATGTATGAAGGTCCCAGTTTCTCCACATTCTTGTCAGCACTTGTCTGTCTTTTTGATTATAGATATTCTAGTGGGTAATGAAGTAATATCTCATTGTGGTTTTGATTTGCATTTCCTTAACGACTAAGGATATTGAGTGTCTTTTCATGTGCTTATTGGCCGCTTGTATATTGTCTTCGGAGAAATGTTTATTCACATCGTTTGCCCATTTTTTATTCAGGTTCTTTTGTCTTTCCATTGTCGAATTATAAGAGTTCTTTATATATTCTGGATACTAGATCTTTATCATTTATATATGATTTATAAATATCCTATTCTTTGGGTTGTCTTTTCAGTTTCTTGATAGTGTCTTTTGACACACACAAGTTTTAAATTTAAGTGAAGTCCAATTTATGTTTTTTCTTTTGTTTTTTGTGTTTCTGGTTTCATGTGTAAGAACCCATTGCCTAATCTAAAATCACAAAGGTTTATGCTTGTGTTTTCTCCTGAGAGTTTTATAGTTTCGACTTTTATGTGTAGGCTTATGATCCATTTGTAGTTAATTTTCATGTAGGGCGTAAGGAAGGGGTTGGTCCAACTTCATTATTTTGCATGTGAATATCCAGTTGTCCCAGAACCATTTGTTGAAAAGACTGTTCATTTTTATTGAATTGTTTTGGCAGCCTCATCAGAAAATCAAATGGCTGTCTTTTTAGCACTCTTACTGTGTGCCCACTGAGCCCAAGGTTAAGTGGATATTAGGTGAGTTACCCATTGCATTACCCAGAGAGGTGTTTTTACTGCACTTTGTGTCAGCAGAAAAGCTTTGTGTTATCTGTGTCCCTGTAGTTACAGGATTACATAAAGAAGCATTTATGTAGTGATTCTCAACCAGGGGCAAATTTGTTCCACTGGGGACATGTAGCAATGTCTGGAGACATTTTTACTTAACATGACTCAGAAGTGCTGCTGGCATCTAGTGGGTAGAGGCCAAGGATGCTGCTGAACATCCTGCAGTGCATAGGACAGCCTTTCAAAAAGAATTAATTTGGTCCAAAACATCCACAGTGTCACAGTTATTATAAGAGTTATTGTAAGAGGAAAGTAGTCACAAATGAGTCAGCCATGTTGCACATGTGGTGGTGTATCTGCAGGATACATTTCTAGAAGTACATTTGTCTTGCTCCTATAGATAATGCTGTATTGGATTCCAAGGAGATTTGGGTCTGTGGCTTCATAGCTCCAAACTGTCTATCTGGAGAAAGCTCACTTATGGCCGAGTTTGGACAATTGCTGAATGGTAAAATGTTAAAATTAATAGTAGACTGAGGCCAAAGCCAGAAATGAACTTCTAAGATGCAAGAATAAATTTGCAGATTTACCAAAATGTAATTATTATCCAGCTTCTTATTAACAGTTTTATAACATTACCATTATGGCTGCCTTGTTAAACTGTGATCCTCCCCACTCCCTGCCCCCTAGTTCCTGCTGAGGTCAGCACACAGCCCAGCACTGCTGCTGGCACATGGGGGCTCCACTCAACCAGCCCACTCAGCAGCATCACCAGTTGGAACCATCTCCCACTAATACAGTTTCTGGAAGGAACTTTCTACTTCAGATTCATAGCTTAGACAAATCTCAAAAATGTTTGGTCTTTAATTCCTGAAAAATGCTTAGCAGTCCTCAGCAGCCTTTTCTTTTGTTTTTCTCCTCATCAAACTCCTTTTTACCACTTGGCAGCCTTTTAATAGACTTTGAAAACTATAAGAAATGTTATTAATGCATTTCTATAAATTCTGTCCTTGTGAAGTTTGATTTGGGACTACTTTATTTTTCTCTAACCTTTTCTTCTTTAAACTTTTTATGTTGTGATTTATCGTGGGTGGTGTAGAATTTTTGATATTTTTGTCCTTGGGATATTTTAAGATGGCAAAATTGAGATCTTACAATTTCCTCAGAATTCCCAAAAGAATTCTCAAATACGACTTAAAAAACACTTATGGCCTAAATAGAATTAAAAAATAAAAATTAAATGTAGTTTTAAAAGGTTATTTTGCTTAATGTGAAGGTTGCAGGTACACCAAATACTGAGATTTGAATCATGATAGAATTTCATCTTTATAATTCTTCTTAATTTTAAAAAGACATTTGTTGCTGGAAAAAGATAAGTTTTCTCTAAAGTTAACTAATATTTGTATTTCCTATTAGTTTGTTTCCACATTTACTTTGAAGATTTTAATTTTTTTGCATTGGACTTAACAATTCATTAATGTAGCATTTTATTCTCTCTTTGAATTGTTTTTATTGTGGTAAAATGTGTGTAACATAGAATTTGCCATTTTAACCATTTTTAAGTGTATAATTCATTAGCATTAATGACATTCACAGTGTGGCATGACCATCACCGCTATTTCCAAAACCATCACCACTATTTCCAAAACTTTTTCATCATCTCAGAAACAGAAACTCTGTAACCATTAAGCATGAAGTCCCAATCTTACCTCCCCTCAGATCCTGGTAACCTCTCATTTATTTCTGTCTTTTTTTTTTTCTTTCTTTTAAGACAGGGTCTCACTCTGTCATCCAGGCTGGAGTGCAGTGGCATAGTCTTGGCTCACTGCAACCTCTGCCTCCTGGGCTCAAGTGATTCTCATGCCTTACCTTCCGGAGTAGCTGGGATTACAGGCACATGCCACCAGGCCTGGCTAATTTCTGTCTCTATGAATTTGCCTACTATAGATATTTCCTATAAAGAAACCATAAAATATTTGTTCTTTTGTCTCTGGCTTATTTCACTTTGCATGTCTTCAGGGTTCATCCTGTGCTAGCATGTATTTTGTTTGCATTTTATTTTTGCAGTCATAAATATGCATTTTTATACCTCAATTAACTGGATAGAATTTAAACAATTAGATTTTATTTTTATGAAAGTTAAATTTTTAGCATGCTTACTTGTTTTTGAAACCAAATATTCAGATACTAACAAATCCAGTTGACATGACTAATTCTTTATTATATTGATTACTTATAACCATAGACTGTACAATCCTGCACGAGTTTAAGAATGCCAGAAGTGTAGCCTTTCTGTTGTTATGACCCCCAGAGGCCAAGGCAGAAGCCCACAGCACATGGGGCTTCCAAACACCAGCTGAAGGCTGGCCCTGTGTGCCACCAGTGACTGCCCAGTGCACCTCAGGGTCTGGTGGGTTGGCAAGGTTCCTCCCCTGGGCTGTTATTCCTATGGCTTGGCTAAGGGTTCAAGAGAAAAATAGGCAAACGATGGGATTGGATCCTTCTCAACAAGAAGTAAAAAAATATATATATATATGGGAATACATTCAAATTCTTCATTAGTAATCAAAGAAATGCAAACTTAAACAAGGTGTTACCTTTCCCTCTTTTTCTAAACTGTCAAAATAGCGAAATGTTTCAGAATGAGAATACTTGGTAGTGGCTATGATCCTGTGAGATTAGATAACTCATATAGCTGAATAAATTAGGATAGTTATTCATTCAAGTAGCTATTCAGGGTTCTGTCAGGCACTACAGCAGTTGCTAAGGAAATGCTTATGACTGTATGCATCAAAATATCAATAAAAATAATAGCAACAATTGGAAACTAAATGCTCAACAATTTGGGTTAAGTAAAATATTTAATGGATTGTTAAGTAAATATTAAACATAAGTATTAAAACTGATGCAAGCCGGGTGCAGTAGCTCACACCTGTACTCCAAGCTACTCGGGAGGCTGAGGTGGGAGGAGCCCTTGAGCCCAGGAGTCCGGGGCTGCTGTAAGCTAGAATTATGCCACTGCACTCCAGCCTGGGCCATAGAACAAGACTCGGTCTCAAAAACAAAACAAAGCAAAGAAAACTGAAGCAACATGGACAAAAACAAAAAAATATGTGCATACTTAGTATAATTTGTAAAATTATGCTATAGAGTATTATATATAGTATATAGTTATATATATGTACATATATGTACTATATATAATATATAGTACATACTATATATTATACTATATAATTTGTGTATATATGAAAGTTTGGCAGATATCTAGATGATTATTTTTGAGTATGATTTTAGTTATTGTTTTTTCCTGTTTCCTGGTTTTCCTATGATACTGATGATTACCAAGATAATGAAGTTGGTTTTTTTTTTTTTTCTTTTTGGGACAGAGTCTTACTCTGTCACTCAGGGTGGAGTGCAGTGGTACACTCTCAGCTCACTGCAACCTCTGCCTCGCGGGTTCAGGTGATTCTCATGCCTCAGCCTCCCCAGTAGCTGGAATTACAGGTGTGTACCACCATGCCCAGCTAACTTTTGTATTTTTAGTAGAGACAGGGTTTTAACATGTTGGCCAGCTATTCTTGAACTGCTGACCTCAGGTGATCTACCCGCCTCTGCCTCCCAAAGTGTTGGCATTACAGGCGTGAGCCACCGCACCCAGCCTGAAGTTGTTTTTACACCACTGGAGGTTAGTCTGTTTACTCGGGTCCTGGCTCTGATTCTTAGGCTGCCTAGCCAGCTGCTTGTGGTGTGAATGCTGGATCTGTATTTCCAGTGTCGTTTCTTGTCTAACAGAGGCTTAGGTGATGGGATTAATTTTGCCCCTTACAGAGGCACTGAGGACATCACATCCCCTCACGGCATCCCTCTTGACCTTTTGGACCGAGTAATGATAATCCGGACCATGCTGTATACTCCACAGGAAATGAAACAGGTGAGCCTCCCTTCTTCCCTCCTGCTCTCTTCTCTCATTTGCTCCCAGTGTTCACTGATGGCTGTGCAGAAAGGTATCTGCGGCTTGGATCTGGCTGCCATTCACCATCTCGCCACTTAGCTACTGGCCTCGAGCAAGTCACATTACTCCAGAGTCTCAGTCTCCCCATCTGAAAGATGGATTGGGCTAACTAGACATTGCCCCAAGTGTCAAAAGAAGCTTAGCTCCCTGTCTTGGCTGTTCGCTTTTCTGCTGTTCCCCCTTTGATAAGCTTTAGGAAAAGGATAGTGAAAAAATCAATTTGATGATAGCCATTAGGGAAGCTACCAGCTCTATAAAAAGGAGGCAATAAAATATGATTTAGTGATAGCCTTTTGGTGACCAGGGCAGGCTATGCCTGTGGCCTTTTTTACTCAGAGGACAAGGCCAGGCTCACTGTTCCACCTGAACCAACAGCAAGCCAGCTCCAGCAGGGTATAAAATGTAGCCACCCTGACCTGGAAGAGGCCAGTGCCTGTGTCCTAGCAGAGCCTGTCTGTTGTAAACAGCATGATGAATGACAAGTTTCTCAGCAGCTTTGGAGGCTGCCCCTGGGCAGGTCTGTGGCTTTGCAATAGAGTCCTTGAGGGCTTCTGCCAAGTCCACAGAGGTGATGGCGAGACAGCATCATACAGCTTAGAAGAGCACCTGAAGATGGAGTTTGTGAAACTGATCATATAATAAGAGGCTTCATTGAAGGACCCCTGGAAGCATCTAGCTCCGTGGCTGGCACACGGTGGATGCCCATAAGTCTGTGTGAGCTGAATCTGGGTTAGGCTTGGAGTTGGGAGACGACAGGGATGTATGAGCGTGGGCTTTATCCAAAGGGCCACAGTCCCAGTGGTCTCTGTAGGAATTACCTCTTGCTTGGTGTGCAGCTCGAGCACAACTATGTGCCAAGCATTGGAATCAATGGACTAGGAATTTCTAGTTACCTTAATGGTATTTTCAGGTATTCCGTATGATCACCATCTGTTTTATTTTTTACATTTGAGTCATGGAGCTGTAAGTCCAGGATGCAAAACCAGACAGTGCCCTGCAGAGCCCAGGCCATCTGTTCAGTGGTATATACCCTGGATTGGTGTCTCAGAGGTGGTATGTGCTGTGCTCTTTCCTCTGCCCTGCCCACCCTTGCCCCAAATGTTCTCTTCTGGTGGACTCTGGCGTGCAGCCATGGTTGGAGATGCTGAGCAGGCTGGGGCTGCAGTGACATCTCGATGCACTTTGCCTGGACCTTGTCTTTTCACCAGAGCATGGCACTCTGTTAAGCATCGTGTTGAGCAGGACATGCCTGACCAGTTTGATTCCATTTGATCCCCAGTAACCCATGAGGCAGGGAGAACTACTGTCATTACCCAGTAGTTTTAAAAGATGAGGACATTACCTAGGCATGGTGACTCACACCTGTAATCCCAGTACTTTGGGAGGCTGAGGCTGGAGGGTCACTTGAGCTCAGGAGTTTGAGACCAGCCTGGGCCACATAGTGACACCCCTACTCAACAAAACATAAAAAGTTAGCCAGATGTGGTGATGTGTGCCTGTAGTCCCAGCTACTTGGGAGGCTGAAGTGAGAGGATCGCTTTAGCCCAGGAGGTCAAGGCTGCAGTGAGCTGTGATGGTGCCACTGCACTCCAACAGAGTGAGACCCTGTCTCAAAAAAAGACAGATGAGGACACTGAGACCTAGGGTAACTAATTTGCCCAAGTTCGTAACATTAGTCAGTGGCTAGCAGGTAACAGGACTGGCTGTAGTTCAGGCTTTCTGATCCAGAAACCTGTGTTCTTAATCACTGTGCCACTCAACTTCCCTGCTGCTAGAAATCTCGCATCTCATTGTCATCAGGATTCGTGAGGTGGCTTTCCTCTGGCAGTTTGTGAGCAGGATCTTTCCTTTGGAGCAGTCAGGGCCTCTCCTTGGGGGGGTCTTTCCCAGCACTTTAGCTACTCTTCCATGGCTGGAGGCCCAGCCTGGGCCTGCCGGCATCTCTTATTGACTGCATGCAGGAGTGCTGTAGGGATGCATCAGGAGAGTCACGGATCTCCCTTCGTAACCAGCACTGGCAGATTACTGAAGCAGTTATGGTTCATAGTAGCAATTGTATATGTTATTTAGGAGATGGTGTCAATGACTGGGGGCCTCATTGCCAAGTAAGGGTGTCTTGCTCTTGGGTGACTGCCAGGTTGAAGCCAAGGCATTCAATGAACAGAAGCAGAAGCAGAAACAGAGTCCCAGGCAATTCTTGGCCCATTCTTACTGCAGGACATAGCACCTTACTTTTGGGTCTAAAACCCCGTGTGTCCTGCCAAAAAAGGTAGCCCAGCACAGATGTGGTCAGGACCAGAGACACCAGGAGTATTTTGAGGCCATCATTTGCCTACTGAATGACTTGAGCAATTTGGTGCATCTCACTGAGCCTCCACCTTCTCTGTTAAGTGGAAGATCTGCTCCCTGCTTTGCAAGATTGTCATTAGGATCCGTGAGGTATTGGCAATGACGGGCCCTCCCATCCTTCCCATTGCTGTTGTTATTACTGTATTCATAGCTTTGTGTGCTTCACAGGTACCCTCTAGGGTCCTCTACGTACAACGTACAACAGCTTCGCAATAGCCAATGTTGGAGGCTCCAAGAATGAGGGTCCTGTGGTCATGTGGAGAGTAAGCAGCAGAGTCAGGACTACCACTCAGAGCTAATTCACCCTTGCTGCCGCCATTCGAACCCAGAGCTCCTGGCCCAAGCAGTCTGGAATGTTCTGCACTGTGCTTCTAGAACAGTGACTTTTGCCAGGCCAGCTCTGGGCTGGGGCTCTCTTGGCTTAGTCAGGAGGGCCTCTCCTCAGGCTTTCTGTCAGGACTCGTGGCTTTGTTCCCACTGGCCCAGGTGATAACCTCAGCATTTTTACTGGAGCCTGGGCTAGGTTTTTAAACAAACTCGATGTAACTTGTGTACTCTGCAATCCAAGCCGACACCCTCATAAACTATCCCTGCAGGTTATTAAATGATTAAAGATCTCATTTATGAACTGTCCGTTTTCGAGCAGCTTGAGACAGACGCTCTCACGATTGCTTTGACCTGCTCTAGTGAGAGAGAGAGCAGAGTGTCCCTGACATTCTGGAAGCTGAGCCGCAGATTCAGTGCAACTCACTGAAGGGGAGACGCTTAGGCTGAAGCTGTCTCCTGTGACCAGGCTCTAGGATTCAATATTTGCATCTCTCTGGAGTTTCAGAAGGTCCTCTGGGGACATTTTTCTTGGCAAGACCTGGCAGTTTCCTCAGTCCCAGCTGTGAGTGAGAAGCCTTTTTTTACCTTGAAGCTGTGTTCAGAGGGGAGTTTTGTTGATGGAGCAGGGAGTCACCCCCAGTTCCTTTTCTTGGTTGTCCTTGTACCATCCAGTAACTTCAGAGGGCCCCTCTCTGCCCAACTGCATTTAGCTTTGGATCTCAAACAGTGGAACTCCTCCTGCACAAGCTAAGATTGTTTCAGTAGAGCTCACACCCTGGCAGTTCACCCATGAGCCCAGCAGATAAGTTTCATGTGGCCTATGCAGTGTTTATGAAATACTTGAACAAGTTGCTGACACCTAGAAATCAGGACCTTTTTTTTTTGGAGACGGAGTTTCTCTCTTGTTGCCCGGACTGGAGTGCCGTGGCACAATCTCAGCTCACTGCAACCTCCAACTCCCGGGTTCAAGTGATTCTCCTGTCTCAGCATCCCAAGTAGCTGGGATTACAGGCATGTGCCACCACACCCAACTAATTTTTGTCTTTTTAGTAGAGATGAGGTTTTGCCATGTTGGTCAGGCTGGTCTTAAACTCCTGACCTCAGGTGATCCACCTGCCTCGGCCTCCCAAAGTGCTGGGATTACAGGCATGAGCCACTGCGTCTGGCCAAAATCAGCACATTTCGTACAAAGATCTGAGTACTGAGCCTGTCTTGACAAAAGGGAAGACTTAAGACAGCACCTTGTAGCAGTGGTGGCTGTGGGTGGAGGGGCTGCCTCCCCAGAGTGTTTGCTGGCCAAGCACTTCACCCTCACCCGGCTCATTGCAGCCGCTCTGGCCTGCTGGGGCTTTCCAAGGCCTTTCCCATCTATGGGCAGCCAACGTGCTGTCCCCCTAGCCCAGCCAGGATCATCAGAGACTGGGCTCCCCACCCCTGCAGCTCCTGCCCGCAGGGTCCCGGCCTGGAGAGCTGACAGGCGAGGCTTGATGTGGCCACCTCAGTAAAGCTCTGGCTCTCCTCCCTCCTGGAAGGCTGAAGCTGGAACTCAGTCTTTCCCAGCTCCTGTGCCTCTACACTGGGTATGCTTTTATGGCTTTAATTTCAACAAGGGCTTCTTGATATCTTGTTTACGAAGCTGCCAAAGTGAAAAATTCCTGTATTATATGCGGCTCGAAGTCCTGCAGTTATCTCAGCTCCACAACACACAACATCATTATCCTGGCTGCCCCTTATCACTCAGTGCTGGTACGCCTGCAGGATCCTGGTCCACCGTGTTACAGCGTCCCCGCCATCAGCCTGCCTCCCCTCCAACTCTACTAAGATCTTCAAACTGCAACAAGCATCAGCCTCTTCTTGATAGATTTAGATATCTCCTGGTGATGTTATGAGGCCTGGTAAATCTTTAAAAGTAACTTTTTTGATTTATTTAACCATCATATTTATCAAGCAAATAAAAAATGTCTCTTCTTGCCTGAGTGCTTGTAGGTGGTAGTGCCCATGCTGGAGAGGTAGGTTAGAGCCCTTGTGGGAGCCCAGGGTAGGTTAGAAGAGGCCCCAGTTCTCTGCCTGGGGACAGGGGAGGGAAGGACATGGAGGCAAGAGTGAGCCACTTGAAAGCTGCACACCTCCGGGGGCACCAGCCACACTTGAGTCAGTTGAACATAGCATACTGGCCGTGATGCTATTGATGCATACTGTGGGGCCGCACATGCCCCCTGGAGGGTGCCGGGCCGGCAGTGCTGGGCAGGCGTTTGCTTCCTGCCCACCGGCCCAGGTCTTGGTTTCTCTTATGCTGCACAGTGAGAAATACTGAGCAACATTGTCTTTAAAGCACTTTAGAAATGGGACACTTGAGGTCAGTCACTGTTGATCATGTTTTTTCTCCTTTAAAAGATCATTAAAATCCGTGCCCAGACGGAGGGAATCAACATCAGTGAGGAGGCACTGAACCACCTGGGGGAGATTGGCACCAAGACGACACTGAGGTGAGCCGGTACCCTGGGCCCGCCGGGGCCTCCCCAGCACAGCCAGGGCCCTCACTGGGGTCATTCTGGACAATAAAGGCAGATCCCTTCCTAGGGCACAGGACTGTATCCATCTGCTCTTCCTGGTGTGATGGGTGCCAGGGCACTTGAGTTTCAAATGCAGAGGATTTATCTGATGGTTTTTAACAAGCTAGAGTAAGAGTGAAGTCCCCGTGTCCTGCAGCAGTTGCTCCCCTCTGGTGGAGAGTGCTTTGACCCTGGGCCTTCTTGTGGCAGAGAAGATGCATAGAACTAGAGAACAGGGACCATGTGGCAGCTAATTAGCCAGGGCCCTGGCTCCTGTTCTCCCAGTGATGTTATGAGGCCTGGTAAATCTTTAACTTTTTTGATTTATTTAACCGTCAAGCAAATAAAAAATGTCTGGGCGGTGGGTATGGAGAGCCAGGGAGGAGCACAGACATAGACAGTTCTCCAGCAACTCAAAGGCAGGACCTGCAGAGCATGTCCCTTCACAGTGGCCTGACTCATTGTAAAATCATTGCTTCACAGTCCTCAGCCCTTCCCTACCTCCCTTTAGTCAGTTCTTGTTCCTGAGGTTGAAGGCAGAAATGCAAGCTATGAGGTTTGGATGAAGGGGTACTTTTTAAAACGGCAGAGTCTTCATGCCTTTGGATGGGCATGTACTTCCAGCTGGCTGTGTTTTCGTTTCCCTACCATGTTAAATATCCCTATCTGTTGGACATCTGTATACATCTAAGTTTGCAGTCCTTTTCCAGTAGCAGTGATGTTACTTCCTATTGGAGGATTTGTAGACTGTACTAAAGATTTGGGGAATAGCACTTACGTCTTCTTGGTGGCTCCTGGCCCCTCTCTGATGGGGTAATGACTGCAGCTCTCTGAGAAGTGACAACTTTGTCTCCCCTTTTCTGTGCTCATATCAGCTGGCACAAGCCTAGCACTGGGCTCTCTGCTGGTGCCAGTGCTGCCTGCTGATTTGGGGGAAGGGGCTTCGGTGGCCCCAGTTTCACTCCAGCCCTGGCCCCTGTCCACTCTAGGTACTCAGTGCAGCTGCTGACCCCGGCCAACTTGCTTGCTAAAATCAACGGGAAGGACAGCATTGAGAAAGAGCACGTCGAAGAGATCAGTGAGCTTTTCTATGATGCCAAGTCCTCCGCCAAAATCCTGGCTGATCAGCAGGATAAGTACATGAAGTGAGATGGCTGAGGTTTTCAGCAGCAAGAGACTCCCCAGGTGTGCCTGGCCTGGGTCTGGCCTGTGGGCGCTCGCCCCTGGGCTTGGGGCTGCCGTCCCCACTCAGCTGTGGTCTACAGCACTGTCAGTTCAGTGTGGAAAGCATTTCTTTTTAAATTATCATAACTGTTCCTGTGGTTGCTTTGAAAGAACCCTTCCTTACCTGGTGTGTTTTCTATAAATCTTCATAGGTTATTTTGATCTCTCTCTCTCTCTCTAAGTTTTTAAAAAATAAACTTTGCAGAACAGTTTTAGATGTAGAGTCGTTGTGAACATACCATAGGGAGTTCCCATGTATCTCGTACCCAGTTTCCCTTCTTATTAACACGTTACATCAGATAGCACATTTGTCACGGTGAATGACCAATACCGATGCACTATTATACTGCATTCACATTTTCTCAGTTTTACCTAATGTCCTTTTTCTGTCCCAGAATCCCATCCAGGATAACCCATTACAACTAGTTGTCATGTCTCCTTAGATGCCTCTTGGCTGTGACATTTTCTTACATTTTGCTTGTTCTTGATGACCCTGACAGTTTTGAGGAGGACTGATCAGGTATTCTGTAGAACATCCCTCAGTTGGGGTTTGTCTGATGCTTTTCTCGTGAGTAGACTGGGATTGTGGGTTATGGAGAGGAAGATACAGAGGTGAAATGCAGTTCTCATCACATCATACCATGTGTGGTTCTCATCACATCATACCATGTGTGGTTCTCATCACATGCTAACATCGTGACTCATCGTTGATGGTGACCTTGACCCTTGATGGCTGAGGTCATGTTTGTGGGGTGTTCTCACTGTAAAGTTACTCTGTGCTGCCTTTCCATACTGATTTCTTTGGAAGGAAGTCACTATGTGCAGCCCACACTTAAAGGGTGGCGGTTATGCTCACCTCTAGAGAACTGAGTATTTACCGAAATTATTTGGGATTTTGCATGGAAGATTGTATCAGAATGGACTCATGGAAGTTCATTGTATACTTAGGTAGATTTATTTTGTTGCTCAAATTGAGCCAGCTTTGGCCAGTGAGAGCTCTGCCAGTTGGCTCGTGTGTCCCTCTGATGTGTCCCCATCTCTCTGGCCGCATCTCTGGGTTCACTCACTAAGTAAGCAGCAAGGGCAAGTGCAGCACTGGGCAGTGCACTTTACTGGAATGTGCCTTCCCAGTAGGATGAGTGCTGCGTTCTTGCCCTTGCCAGGCCTGTCCTTCCCTGCCAGCTCCGTGGTGCCTGAGGTAGGGCTGAGCACCCAGACACTGTTCCTAGCACTTGCCCCTTGTGCAAGTTCAGACTGGACCTCCGTGATGTTATGATATGGGAGGCAGGGCTGACCAGGATGGTCATCTTGGTCCAGTGCTTTAGTCCAAACTAACAATGAGCTCCTTGTGGGGCAAGCAGCATTGTCCTTCCATTAGGGACAGTCCCCTGTAGTCATGTCAAGGGGACAGTGGGAGGGGGCAGAGATGATGCTGGGGATCCCACCTAGCCTGAGAGGTGCCAGCCTGTCCCTGCTGCCAGTGTGAATCTTCTCCCTGGGCCTGGCCCCTGAGGACCCTGGCATGCACAGCAGTGGTGGTAGGACCCTTCATGGAGTCAGCTGTGCATGTGGCTCATGCTGGCTGCCAGTGTCCTCTGAGGCTGCACTTGTCTTTAGCCTCCCCACGCAAGCCATGTTAGACAAACAGAAGAGAGATGCAGCAAGAGCTTATTGTACCAGGGACTGTGTTCACACTCTGCGTTCCATGTCGCCTTCACAGTAGCCTGTGAGACTGGGATAGGTGTGCTAGCCCACTTCCAAGTCCACTTCCACAGAGGAGGAGGGGGCAGTTCAGGCAAATCCCTTGCCCAGCTAGTGAGAGATGGAACCAGGATTTGAAATCAGGCTGCTTGAAACCTGTGTTGCTAACACCTGGGGGCCATACTGCCTCTTTCTGTGTTGGCATTTAGTGGCAGCTAGGAGCTGTCAAAATCTGACCTTTGTACCAGGCATGTGAAGGAAGCGGGGTCCGCTGTGGAGAAGGTGACCCACCTAGAGGACAAGAACCAGGCAGGCCTCTGCTCCGGCTGGGCCTCTCACTTGGGCCCCAAGCCTTTCATGGTGTTTAAGGAGCAGGATGGAAGTGGTGCTGACAGCAGATCTCACAGCTGCGGGTGGGGACAGAGTCTTCTTCGGCTGCCCAAGGTACCAACATCCAGAGCAGCCAGGTGAGGAGGGGACCGTGGTCTCGCTCTTCCCAGGCCACAGACCCTTCATTCCTGCTCCTCAGGTATCCTAGCTGAGGTGGTGCCCAGAGAGCTGGCCCAGTTCGCTAGTCTGTGCTCCAAAGTGAGGGAGATGGTTCTGGATAGGTAGGAAGGTGAGATTATTTTAATTTTCCTCCCATTTTTCCCAGCAAGGTCTGTGATTATTACATTAATCTTCTAGGCGAAGTTTTTACGACTGATCCCTCGCCGACTATGAGAAGTTTCTCCATCCATTACTAACAGGGAAACAGACCCTGGTGGGGAGGAAAATATTTGTTACATCTTATCAGGCTGACACACAATCTAACAACAATTACAGCAGCCCCATTTTTTGCACTATTTCAGCTCCAGTGTGAAAAATTGTTGTAATATTAAAGTGAGGCAGGGTGGGGGCTGGTCATCGGAAGTGGTTGAATTTTCCAGGCTCTCAGCCCAGGCTCTCTTGGGTGCCACCCAGGGAGCCGATTGGGTGGCTGAGGAGAGGGAGGGAGGGATTTTCACATAAATCCCAGCACCCTATCTCCTGTGCTAATGGCCCCAGAGATACTTGTGAGACTGGGAAGGGCTCTTGAAAGACGCGTCCCTGGCCGTAGCAGGGAAACCGCCTTGTGCCCTGCCTCATTTTCTCAGTGCAGACACCTTCTTACTGCCACATGTCTTAGGGTTGCATCTGCCAGATTGATTGGTAGGATAGTTTGTTTTTTAGGACTAAATGGATCGTGCTCTCACACCAGAAAGTGACTTCTTGGTTAGCAAACCTTTCTTAGCCATTTGTATAATAAAATGGGGTTACAGAAGGGGGGTAGGGTTGCACGGGAAGTCAACCTCTATCTCTCAGAAACTGTGGCCAGCCCTGGGCAGAGCAGCTGGGGTACCCCAAGAAGGCCCTGCTCTGGGAGTGCTGTGGGCAGAGGCGCAGTGGGTGGGGACCAAGGGGTTCTGGGGCTCAGCAGGGCATGGCATTGATTGCATTTTCCTCCTGTGTGGCCCTTGGTTCTAGCCCCGTGAGTCTTTGGTTTCCTGGTGTGAGAGTGGGAAGTTCATATCCCATAGACCCATGTGAGGACTTGGTGAAGTGACCCACATGTGGCTGCATCAGGTACCCAAGAGACTAACAGGCAGTAGAGAGTTCTTGATCCCTGGCCCACTTGGAAAGAGGTCACAGTTTGTCAAACTGGGGCAAGCAGCCTGCTAGGCCCTGCCCCTCCCTTTCGCAGACAGCTGGCACTTGGAAGGACCCTTAGGATCCCCCTGTGTTTGGAAAAAGCCGTGCAGCCCAGAGGGGCCAGCACTGGCTCAGGGCCACACAGCCCAAGAGCAGAGGGGATAGCACGGGGCAACTGCCAGAAACAACGCACTGCTTCTCACCTGGGCCCTGGCATCCCATCCTGGGTGAGGCTCAGCTAGGGCTGAGGCAGCCAGAGGGGGTGAAATGACCACCCCCTTGCCCTGGCCAGTGCTGGTGTTTGTCAGGTCGGACCTGCTCTCATTTGGTGTCTGGAAAAGAGGTCCCTCGGGAGGTAGAACAGTGTTCACCCCTCCATTCGTGGTCATCCATTCATTCTCCACACAGAAGTAAGTTCCTCTTCCTTGCTTCCTCCAGTGTGCGGCCACGCCCCTTCCATTCTGGGGAGAGCAGGATAGGGGGTGAGGGAGGCCTGGGCAGTGGGGCTGGGGAGCTCAGGGCGCAGGGTGGGCCACGCAGCGGGGCACCAGAATGGGGAAGGGGTGGGCCGGCCGCGGGGGCTGCCTGTCGGCCC
>NW_012116377.1:5423415-5424603 GCF_000951035.1 Colobus angolensis palliatus
CCGCTCCGTCACCCTCCGTCACCGTCACCGTCACGCCGCCAGCGCGCAGATCACTGCGCCGTCAGCGCCGCGTGATTAATGGGGACGCCGGCAGCTGCGGGGAGGGCGCGGGCACGCGGACCCCGCACCCAGAGGGACACGGTGGGGTGCGGGGTGAGCGCTGGGACGCCGCACACGGCACACTGTACTTACACTGGAGCCACGTGCAGGGAACGGGGGACACGGCGGGGTGCCGGGTGCATGCTGCAGGTCTGCACACAGGGCACATGGCGCAGGTTTTCACTGGGCTGCGTGCCCGCGTGTGTAGTGGGTGGAGGTCCCGGTGCAGCCGTAACACAAAGCCCTGAGTTACTTAGGCCTGAGGGTTGGGAGGAGGAGGGACCACACCTACTGTGACCTCTCTACCGCGACCCCTGCCTGGCCTAGGCCTCAGCCACCAGGTCCACCAGCCTCTTCGGCCTTTGCAAGCCTGCCCACTGTCCCAACCCTCTTTGAGAACCCAGACTTGACTCTCAGGACCCTGACCAAAACCCTTCCACAGGTCCCATGGCTAAATCCCACGTTCCCCACCCTCCGGGCAGACCGGCACGAATGCCGGTCCCCGCCCCTCCACGCCGGCCAGCCCGCCAGCCCCGCTGTGCTCCTTCAGCAGTCATTGCAAGTGGTCCCATCCCCCAGAGCTTCGTCCCTGGGTCAGGTCATGCTGTTGGGGACGCCCTGAGCGCTCTCAGTGCGCGGTTGGCCCTGCTCGCGCCCCACTGGGTGACGGGGGCAAGAGCAGGCTGCCCCATCCCACCCACCCCCCGCCCCAGAGCGCACAAATCCCCACTCGAAGCGACCCGCCTCTCAGGCACTGCCCCTCCAGAAGAGCCCTAGGCCGCCGGGACCCACTCGGGACTCGAGAGGGAGAGGCTCGCCCAACCCAAATACCCACATGCCGCTAGGGAGGAGCCGCGTGCCAGATGTGCAGAGAGGGGGCCGGAGGGCTTCCCAAAGCCAGTGACAGGAGCGCAGCAGGGACAGCTGGGCGCGAGTGTGGGACTGACCCGAAGCCCGAACTGCCAAGGGGAGCGAGACAAGGGGAAGGGTGGGGGGCCCGGCTGGGTGGACTGGGGCCTATCCTGTGGGCGGTGGGGGTCTCAGGGCCAAGCGGCAGCAGGGGCAGTGCCAGCCACTCTCCCTTTTCCC